>NW_024750713.1:0-135000 GCF_018991925.1 Homarus americanus
ACCAATTATAGTTAAGTAAGGGATTGTTGGATGTATGCAATATGTACGACACCACGACCAAGCAAGCTGTAGGGATCCTGCGAAGAGACGCTTCTAGTAGGTCCCCTGGGGTCGCCGCCCCCTTGGGAGGGCCCCTGGGAGCACCGCTAACCCTGAGAGGGCTCCGGTGGGCGGCGCCATCCCTGAGAAGGCCCTGGGGTGCCATAGCCCCTGTGGTTACCACAGCACCTTGCAGGGGTCCCTGGGGCCTCCACCCTCTTTGGGAGGGACCTGGGAATGCCGCTACCCATTGGGAGCGCCCTGCTGTTCCTGGGAGGGCTCTTGGGGCACCACAGGCCCTAGGGGTGTTACAACTCCTGGCAATGCCTCTAGGGGCTCCACCACCTTTGGGAGGGTCCCTGGGAGGGCTACAGGGGGCGCCATCGATCTGGAAGGGTCCTTTGGTGGCGCCCCCGACCCTGGAAGAGCTCTTGGGGGCACCGCCGTCCCAGACAGGGCCTCTGGGGTCGCCACTGACCTGTGAGGGTCTTTGAAGGCGCTGTTGCCCCGCCGAGAGGACCCTTAGGGACACCACCTCTCCTTGGAGGACCCCCGGGTGCGCTGCCACCCCGAATGAGAGCCCTGACGCCCCTAAGGAGGGCTCCTGGGGTCACTGCCGCCCCTTGGAAGTCCCTTTTGGGCAGTTCTCTTTACACTATTTAGAACTCTGGGGGCACTGCTGCCTCCTGGAGTGCCCCTTTGTGTATCATCGACCTTGGGAGGACCCCTGGGGCGCCACTGCCACTGGGAAGGGACTTGGGAATGCCAGTCGTTGGAAAGGCCCTTGGGAGTGCCACTGACCCTTGGAGGGCCCCAGGGGTCACTGCTGCCACCCTTGGGAGGACCATTGCTCCTGTGAGATCCTAAAGGGGGGCCTGCGCACATGGGAGGGTCCCTGGGGGCACCGCCGCCCTTAGCAGGGCCCCTGGGAGCGCTGCCGCCCCTGAGAGTGCAGCGACCCGAGAGAACCCCTGGAACAGCCGCCGCCCCTGGGGGCACCACTGCTCTTGAAAGGTAGCCCTAAGAGCAGGTGTGTGGTGTTAGATGGGTGTATGTAGAGTTGCCTTTGAAAATGTCTTTAAAGACAAAAGCTAAGGTGCTCCATTGTTTCCCCTTTTCCTGTGTGATTTTATCAAGATTTATCTTATCCACTTTTCGATTGTCGATCTACATATATATATATATAAATAAATAAATAAATAAAAATATAAATAAGTAAATATATATATATATATATATATATATATATATATATATATATATATATATATATATATATATATATATATATATATATATATATATAATATAGAATATATATATATATAATATAATATAATATAGAATATATATATATATATATATATTTTTTTTCCCAAGGATATTAGTAAACAAACTTGATGAGAAGATCAACTAAAATATGATTTTATTTTATGTACAGAAAAATCAAATTACTGACCTTATGATATGGAACATACAAATGATGCTATCCTCGTGTCATGAATGTGAGTAAAGGTACAAAGAGGAATGATTTCGTGTAAGGAAATAGAGCATATCCAAGTAGTACAGTACTTAAGAAATGTTACAATTTTGTGTATGTTGCCAACTACAAAAGCATTCAATCACAAACAAATAATATCTAACAAAGGTTTTCTTATATAATGCCATCATCATCCTAAAGCTAACTGCTTTACTAAGCTGGTCCAAATCTTGGCCTCAACACTAATGGGCACCATTCAGAGCATTCAACTCGTGACAACTTTTAATCTTAACCACTCCTCTTAAATTTTTAAAAATTACAGTACCTTAAAATAAATATTATGATGCAGCATACTTAATATTTACAGTATATTTTAAACAAGATCATATATTTTAAGTTTGTATTACATTGGAATGAGGTATCTAATTATTGTATATGACTAAAAAGAACTGTTACAAAATTGTGTTCAGTACTGTCAAAGAACCATCAATATTGTGGAAGTGCACAGGTTGAAACTTAACACTATGTTGTCTCCAACTATTCACTATAAAAAAATGTAGCAGACCAAATCCAACTAGGAACTGTTCAAATCATATCTTCCTAATGTTTGTACCAACTTTTTAATCGTATTCATACAAGGAATGAATAAATAACAAGGAAAACATTTTATTTCAAAAATGAAGGGAATAACTATAATTCAGTAATACAATCATGTACATTCGCACAAAATTTGTGTCATGCTCAGCTTTGTTTACATTTTCATGGCCTTTATCATTAAATTATTTTGAGCTGTGCTCCCACACCAGAGCTAGCAAAAAAGTACATTGGCCTTGAGCAATAGCCACTACTGACTGTGTTACACATCATCAGTTAAAACCGAAGACACCACAAATTCCACAACAATAATTAATTCATGTGAATATGTGAGTATTTCCAGTAAGTAATACAGTCAATATAATTGAGAAAATATTCCTCCACATTTACTGAAACAATAAACAGAGGACCAAATCCTCACTGTGGTCAGTCTTATAACTTATTTCCCCAGTGTATACATAACATATGATTCATAGAAACACTAAACAAAATCTTGAGACTTAAAAAACATAAAGAAGATTATCACAGAAACATAACTTATGCTATGGGTGAATTTTTTTTTGTTATAGGAAGACACATTTCCTTAATTTAATTTATGCTTAATTTAAGCAATTTAAAAACAATCCACTTTTCCATGTCAAGATACCGTTTAAACATATTACCAACAAAAAGCAAACACTGATAAATTACTTCATATATGAAAGTGATTTGGCATGTACTCTTTGTTATGCATGAGATTTTAAAAGAATGTATAATACAAAAACAATACAGATTATCCTAGGCTCATAACTTCAGCACCATAAATTGATCTTAAAATGATATTGTTTCAGGTAAGTTTGTTCAATTTTCACCATGCACATTATACTTCTGAGAGCATGTGCAAACAGTATCATAATTCTTTGGAATTTATTATTTCAAAGACTAACATTCCAGAGCTCATGGGATCACTTGATGAAAATACTTTTTACTGTACCACTTTATGAATGGCATCTGTTTCTATACACACTGAAGGGCTACCTATAGTTTTCAACAATGTTTCTAGTCTGTTTAAAAAGACATAACAAATTTATGCTTCACGTAATCTTCATTACACTTTTAATGTTGGTGACTGTAACTTGAGGTGATAGTTTAATTAGTCGCCGTAGCTGCTGCACTGTAAGCCTCATAGGAACTCCTGCACCAAGGTTCACAAAGGCATAAATATTTTCTAATTCAAGAGGAGGTTGTGGTACACAATAAGAACTGAAAGGCTCATTATCATCACTATCATTATCATCATTATTATCATCACCACCACCACTAATATTTGTTACTACACTTCGCTGTAGCTTGGAAGTGGACATCTTGGCTACTGCATGCTTTACAAGTGTTGGAATGGATTTTCTAGCTGTATTCTTATGTTTAGGCATTGGCACAATGGGTGCAGCTGTAGGAATTTGGGGGTTACTTAACTCTCCACTCTGAGCAGGGCTACTTTTGCACACTGCAGGCATTGGTGCAAATACTGGAGGTTTTGGTTCCCCAGAACTATGACTGGTGGATGGACTGTGCACAGATGATAAAGCTTCATCCATTAAGTTTGTGATACTACACTCCAGATGTGAGTGCAAAAAGGCATGGTGTGTTTGCATTTCCTGAACTGTTTCACCAACATCACCACAGTAATTGCACTTAAAAGGATGCTTCATTGGAGGCCGCATTGGAGATCCCAAAGTCAATTTGGAGAATGTAAACTCATCTGCCTCAGGATGGTGGCGGCGAATATGCTGACGAATCGACTGTAAGTTCTTTACCACATGCCCACAGACATCACACCTGTTGAAAATAACATTCTACTTATAAATATCCAGATTAGGAAAGAATGTAAGACACACGTACGCTGCATTTAGATATAGTGGAATAGAGAGGCAAGAGGACACAAACGGGAATGTAGAGAGGAATTATACTGGCAAACTTTTATTTGGGTCAACCTGAAAATAATCTGTTTTTCAAAATCAAACACCATGCAGAATATATATATATATATATATATATATATATATATATATATATATATATATATATATATATATATATATATATATATATATATATATATATATATATATATATATATATATATATATATATATATATATATATATATATATATATATATATATATATATATATATATATATATATATATATATATATATATACATACATATATATATATATATATATATATATATATATATATATATATATATATATACATATATATATATATATATATATATATATATATATATATATATATATATATATATATATATATATATATATATATATATATATATATATATATATATATATATATATATATATCACGCATCACGTGATCAGTCATAAATTAGCGTCGCACCTGATAACATCACTTGTGCTTTCTCACTCCATCGATTGTGTTTTATTGCCATATAGATGTGCTGAACTTTATTTTGAAACTTATTTGACACTGCCAGTAATGTGATTATGTTGTAGGCTGACATAGCATACATATTTTTACATTATTATTGAAAAATTAGACAATAACAATGACCCCTAATAAAGTGTTTGGCATCCATAAGGGTGGTGAGAAAGTTAAGCCTGAAACCTTAACAGTGAACGAAAAGTTGGTGATTGAAAAGCTAGAAAAAGGTGCTGCTCCCTCAAAAATGAACTGAATATGGAATTTCAAAGCAGTCAGTGTCAGATATACAAAAATCGAAAGATAACCTGAACAAATATGCCTCGAAATTTAATGTGGACCAGGAAACATCTGGCATTATGAGAATGAGGACTTGGAAGAAGCAGTGTATAAATGGTGCAAGTGGAATAGCAGCCAAAGTGTGGAAATCCCGGCAGCTGCTGAAAAGTTAGAAAACATATGAATGTAAAGGATTTTCATGCAAGTGCTGGTTGGTTATTTAGATTTCGAAGGCACCACAATACTGTATTGTGAATAAGAAAATATGAGATGCCCAGCGCTGATATTGATGCTGTGGAATCATTTAGGAAAAAGTTGAAGGACTTAATGGAAACCAAAAACCTTCAATTAAGCAAACTGTACAATAACAGATGAAATTGGACTCCATTGGAGAACTTTACCAGAAAATACACAAGCCTCTAGAAGTGAAAGGCGTGTGTCTGGTAAGAACCTGTGGTTGTAGGAAAGAGCAAGAGACCTCGTGTAATCAAGGACATTATGCACAAGCTTCCTATCCACTACTATAACTCCAAGAATGTATGGTTTACAGGAGCCATAACATCAGACTGGTGTATCAAACATGCTGCGGTGGAGATCAGGCATAAGCAGGTGGAAGATCTGATGAAGTGAAGGCTACCATCCTCTTAGATAATGCTGTGTAGCAGGGATGGAAGGATCAGGTGCCAGGCATTGCCACCCAACACCACCTCTGTCATAGAGCCAATGGATCAAGGTGTTATTTATGCTGCGAAAAGGCTGTAAAAACGCAAGTTTGGAGATATACTGTACAATATTGCATTGAAGAAAATGTATTTGAATTATCTGATGAAAAGGGGGGGGATCCGGACCCCCAACCCCTGGATCCGCCCCCGCCAACCTCCTTAAAGCAACAATTAGGATCTGATCTGAATTACGTACTAGGACAAATAAGACTTGGCATAAACAAACAATCAGGAATTGGAACATCTGAAACACCAAGGAACAGGAATTAGTTGAGTTGAACTGACCTGAAGTATATATTCTCTCTTGGTGCTGATGGCAGACGTGTAATTTTCAAAGGTAAGTTGGGATGAGCAGATTTATGATGACGCTGGATGGGGTGATGTCGGGCTCGTTCGCCACAATGACAACATTCATATTCAGCACGATAAAGCTGTTCAAAAACTTCACGGCGTATCTTCTTTACCTTAACTGCTCGATCGGCATGGATCTGATGGATTAAAGAGTATAAATTACTCATATACTGTTTTGATAAAATCAAGTTAGCAAAGTGTAAACTAGAAATTTTTTCTTTTCCTAATTAAAGCTTTTTAAAACCTACTCAGGTTGGCTGGAACAAAGAGCAAACACCTGCACATTTTACCTTCATTTGTTGTTATTCATTCACTTTTACTGCTGAAATTGATATATGTTCAACTGTGTTTAAACCTCTACCAAAATATGGCTTATTATCCAATTGGATCACTTGTCACTTTTCAAACAAACCAAAATCTCTCATCGGTTTTATGTCCTCCCACAAAAATCACTCAATTTCACGCTGCCACTTTCTCAACATATCCACACTACCTGAATACATCCAGATAGTCTCTCTGGCACACAAGCACATCATTTCTGTCCACTTCAATTTGTTTTTTCCTCTTTATTATCATCTATATAATTAAGTCTGCTGAAAAAAATCCCTGGGACATCCCTATCTCTTTTGATAAGGTACAGTATTTCTCAGTAAATATCTACAAAGAAAATGTTATAATTATTTCCATTTGTTAATCTGTGGTATAATTCATCATTTCCACTTGCTGACACGTCCATTATCTGCATACCGTAATAATGTTCTATAATGCAACTGGGGACATCTAGTACAAAACAAGAACATATATGAAACATTTCCCCCCCCCCAAGCTATAAGGAGTTATTTTTGCATTTGTAACACAGTAACATATTCATACTGGATAAGATTTTCTTGTCAACCTGTATGTGTACCATTGTTACATACTTCCCATGAATTTTATAAACTAATGTAGCTGTAAAACAAAGTCTTTACTTGTGGTGGCAATGATGCCCAATGTCCCATAAACATGCTAATAATGAAAGCCAAGCTAGTGAATGTTAAGGATACAGAGAAGCTCCATCTTCCTCTTAACCTCAAGGACATTCCCAACCCAATCCTGTGACAGCAGCCAGAAACTGAGCATAGTACAGTACAAAATTGAACTTGTCATCATAGACCACAGACACCTACCTAACTCTTCACTTATAATACCTTTTCAATGGATTTTGGCAGGCTTCAGAACTGACCTCTGAAGTGGGTCCCATAAACTTGGCAGCCCATTGGGGATAGTGCAAATAAAGCACAATGAAAACTAAGACTTTTCAATACACAAAGATGCAATGTGACCAGAACAGCACTCAACTGTTTTCACTTCCCCAACTGCAAAGTGAGGTACCTAGTCACAGCTGGGTGAACTGGGGGTGCCCCGGGCGTGAACCAGCAACCCTTTGGACAGGAGGCGAGCGCTGTATCCACTCAGCCCTGGGGCTCTGTAAAAAGTGGAAATTCTTCATCCCTCATTATCCCACCTTCACATTACTGTGCTTAAGAATTTCTCTCTTTCTGAACCATATATTTTCCACTATCAACCCTCTCTCAGCACACATTACTACTGTACTGTTTACCTCCATTTCCATATTTATCCCAGTCCCCTCCACTGCCTTTTCATAAACTTTTAGCTTTTAAATCCCCCATCTCTTTCACTACCTCTCAACACTACAGCTTTCCATGCAATATACTCTGTGCTACACTTCCTTAATTTCAATTACACGACCCATATTTCTTCACTCTAACAGAACTGCCACCTATTGTTCTTACTCTTTCAGGCACCATGATTTAACTCCACTGCCTTGTTTCTAGTTCACTTCAACTTCACACTACAGCTCTCTCTCTTACACACATAAATGTGTATTCAGGCTTTCACTCATCAATTTCAGTCAGTGATTACGTCCACACACAATTCAAATATCTCACTGTGATTTGCTCTTTTTAATTTTTTTTCTTTAGCGAATGAATAAAACAAGGTAAGGGTACTAGTCCCTCCCCTCAGATTATATACCAGTATGTACTGTCTGTCTGTATGTCACTAAAATCCCACTGTAGGAGAAGATGAAATGCCAAAAAGGTGAGAGCACTGTGTGTTTTGACCAGAACCCATGGGCCTCTTCAGCATTGACAAAAACAATTACAGAGCGAGGTTTTATAAGGACAGGCTGTGGTGAATGTCAGGTTTTGAGTTTTCAGGTAAGGTCTTATGAACAGTTCTCGTTTTTCTGTATTTTATCTTTTCCCAGTGGGATTTTAGTTTTATGATTTATGTGGTATTACATAATTTTTTAAATTGTGTGTGTGTGCACGTGCAAGCACGCATGTGTAAACAATCTAAAATATACCTACTTTGCTCATGTGTGCCTGAAGTTCTTCTAGCTTCTCACTGCTCTTCTTACACAGACCACACTTGTAAATCAAATCTTCACACTCTGTTTCAGAACTTGACTGGACAAGAGTTTCACCCTCATCTTCTACTGCTTCAGTGACCTCTATTTGTTCCTCTTCCTCAGTGTCTATGCTATACCTATTTGGAGATTTCATATCCTTACCACTTCCTCTTCGTTTCGAAATAACCAATGGTTTTTTATTAGGGTTCTCTGAACTGCTTGTGATGACAGTGCTAGAGGCAATAGCTGAGGATGTTGCTGCATTAATTCCACTATCAGTTGTACTGACATCAGTGTCTAGTGTCAATGTACCACTTGTATCCATTTCTGATGGTGTTTCTAGTGGTTCTTTATCAGCAGTTGTACTACTCACTACCTGATTTGAAACCTCTCCAGAATGTCGTAAAACCATTTTGAATTTAAAATCAAGCAAGGGATGGTTCTGAATCCAATGATCCATTGCCTGTGCAAGTGATATACTTTCTGCAATACAATGTACACACTTATATATATGCACTTCAGTAAATATCTTATCTCCTTCTTCCTTTCTTACTTGATATGGAAGATCTCTGTGTTGTTTCTTTATGTGTTCATCCATAACTACTTTATTTGATCGTTGATTACAATGACAACAACTATAGCTAACCTCAGACTCACTACTAGCAACTGGGAGAGTGTAAGAAGTATTGATGTTTGATAATGCACTGGTTGAAGACTCTTGTACTTGTCTAGATGCTGAAGAGAGAAGTGGCTTTGTAAAGGATTTTCTTGCCTTGTTTCTCATTGGTTTTGGGCCTGGTGCTAATTTGGGTAATCTACTGCCAACAGGCAACAATGGTAAAGAGCTTTCATTGCTGTTTCCTTTATTATTAATTTCACCTTCTACTTTAAGAAGAGCCTCATCTGCCTCCAGGTGGGTGATGTCTGGCTTCAGCTGTTGATGCTTCCATTTATGGTGGCGAAGAGCATCCATTTTTGTGTTGAAGCGTCCATTACAGTACGAGCACATGAATAAGCGAGTATTCGCATGCTTATTGCGTTTGTGTTGGTTTAGTCTTGATGATGAATTTGTTGTAAATGAACAGTATGGACAAACCTTCATCACTTCAGGTGACTCCTCCACACTAAGGGCTCCTTCAACAATGCCCTCACCAATCTCACTGCCTGATTTCACTTCACTTTTTATTTTTGTTCCTTGCAGAGTTTCATCCTTTAAAGGGGAAACTGGGCTGTCATTTTCACATACATCAATCTCTTCTAAAGCAGCATTATTGGGCTGTGTGTCATCAGCCTTTTGGACCTTGCAACGCTGAGACACATCTAATACTTCATTTTGTAACTTGGGGTGCTTGACACTACTGTGCTGTTTCACTGCATCTTCGCTGTTGCTTGCGAATGGACAATAATGACACTTGAACCTAGAAAGTAAAGCATTAATAAGAATTAGATTAAATAAGACAAGAACGTTTTTTTTAAAGAGAACTGCAACTTTCATAACTAACCTTCAAAAATCCTGGAACACATGAATTATATTTGACAGACACACGCCAGTAATGTGACGATGAAAAACACAACTTAAAAATAAAAATTTATTTAAATGTTTTGTATATATTAAAATGGTACATTACTATCAAACAAAGTAAATACTCAAACAGTAAACCTTTTAAAATGGAACAGCAAAAACACAACAAAAATATGAAGTTTGAACATTATGCATGCATGTAGTATGCGCCCACACACACACACACACACACACACAAATTTTTAAATATTAATTAAAAAAATAGAAGAAACAAAAATAGAGCTGATGAAGATTCACAAGTGGTGAGTGGAGAACACCTGTACACTACTGAGGCATCAATTTTCACCTTCAACCAGTACAGCACTACAGTAGCATCAACGGTTTACCAGAAAACTTATTCCTCACCTCAAGAACAAAGCACAAGATTGCTGCCATCTTTGTTTATGTGAGCCTCAAGAGTCATCATAGTCCAAATGTTTCAGAGACATTAGTTATAAAAACAGGGTTAGGATGGTGCAATAAACTTCCAAGGACACTGCTTCTGAGTGGTTAAATCAATTCAGAATGAGGTTCCTGCTGTCCTGGCTGTTCATTGTCTGGCCCACTGCTTAAATGTTGTAGGCCAAAGCAAAGAATGTAAATGCATCCATGATGCCCTAAATTTCTCCAGAAAGCTAGTGCAGCCATCTAAATACTCCCTAAAAGACAATTTCTGAACAAAAGAAGAGAAACTGCTGCACCAAGTATCAAACCACTATGTCCAACATTGTGAGAACTGGTGTGCTAGAAGAAATTTTAAAGAACTATGCAACTCTCTGAGAAACATGACCACCATTTAAGAGATAAGCCATGATGAGTACTTTAATCAATCAGGTGGTCACCTTGCTATGAAGGGGAAGTTTCAGACAGTTCTGGGACATTTTGTCACTGGTTCAGTACAAACGTGACCATGCCTCCAAAATAAAGACATTATTATCTAAATTTTACAAATGTAACATGGTATTCAATAGACCGATGACAAAATGTCCACCCACTGTTTCAGACCTACTTTGGTTTGCTTCTCTTCTTGTGTTTTCTGCAGCGGAACAGTTGTCTACCATATTACAGGGAAGATGCCATTCAAACAGCCTATGTCTGCAAGTGCTATATGGAGAGGTTTCGAAGTGAAGAAAGGTTTAACGAGTTCTTTGCTCAAGTAATGAATGATTCAGGTGTCACTGATCCCCGGTATTGTCATAGGGCACGTCATATCGCAAAATGACTGATGTACAAAACTGTGTTTGGCAGCAGTACTATGAGGTTCTTGATTCATTAAGAGGAGAGACGGACAGGAGGTTCAGCCAGAAGAGTTCTTCTATTGTACAAAATATTGATTTTGACTTTGAAAAGCTACAAAATCAGCTGGCCATGCTACCTGATGACATAGCTCAGGTATCAGTGAAGGTTATCAAGACAGTGCCTTAAATGCACAGCCAGCAAGCCAATCACTTCTTAGCAAGGCGCACGAGTTGCTTGTAACTGATAATTCCAGCGACTACAGCTGCGCACCAAAACTTGTCTACGTACCACCAGGTCTCGGCAGACATTAAATCACCCCAAGGTAATGTATGTGTTTGACTCATGTATTGGACACTCATGTTTCAGCCATGAAATTTTTGTCTAGAAATATTATGTACAGTTCTTACTCTGGCTCCTTCAACAAGTAAACTGTATAGGTTCTTTCTAATACAGTATATTAAATTGAAATGTCAGTAGGAATTGGTTTCCCAAAATAAAGCTGTATTTTTAGATACTTGAATAATTTCTCCACACAATAATTTTTTGGTAATTTAGTAGTTCTGATAGATAAATTATATGGATAATTACAACACACAATATAAGAGCAGTTCTCATATATTTACACATAACGGGAAACCTATACTAGTCTGAAAGAAATGTACTTATTCAGTGAATTTATCATTTGTTGGACTATCAAATATTTCAGATTCAAATGCCTTTGGCAAAGAGATTCATAATAAAATATTGAGGGTTTTCATCTTCCTTTAGCATCTGAAGTTTTGTAAACAACATTCTAATACCACAGTACACTTGAAGTAGTTCTGTGGTACACTCGTTTTAGATCGACTGATTAGAATTTGTACCACTCCCCCACATATCAAAATCATGCCTATGCACTTACAGTATATATACTAAAAGTGGAAAATTATGGCATTGTTGATATTATGTTGTGATCCAATAAGAAATTAAAGATTAATAAATAATTAAAATAAATAAATACCTCATGGCTGCAATTTGATCAACTATTATGTTATTGCCTACAACCATTATTTTTTCATTTTCTAAACATAAATATTGTTACCCTCTGTTTCCTTTGGTAAATGTGTAACAAACTGACAATATGTCTTTATTTTTGGTTAACGGTTAAAAATAAAATAATTTTTGGTATCTGTGAAAAGCCTCTACTGGCCTGACAAAACCCGGCAGCACAACATACACCCTTATCCCAATACACAATAAGGATGTCACCCACCTTACTCCCACTTAAATGAAAAAAATCTTTAACACTTACTGGTTTATATGTTCAGATAATTAGGCTTTACTGAACTTTGTTATTTGATACGAAAGAAAGTGATTTTAATTGTGCCTCAGGTACTGATGTAGTTCATATTCATTGATCTGGTCAGCTATGTCTCCAGAACTGAATTCCACTTGTTGACTTTTTCAATGGGAAAGTATTAGCTTATAAATACATATTATAGTGTACAGTATATGACTGTACATATAAATATTTCAATAAAGGAAATTCAAAGCAGGATATCTAAGGGCAAGCAGTTTACACAATAAATAATTCTTAACTTCCCAGTTGAAAGAGCAAAATAGAACAAACATTGCAATCCACATAGCCAATGCAACTCATGTGGAACAAACAAGTGTCTAAAAGAATGGAAACAGTGAGAACAGTAATGAACTAGATAACAGAAAAAAAAAACATTCAATATCCAAGAAATACCTTATGGACCCACAAAAGAAAGGGAGAAGTAGGTGAAGCCAAAGATACCCAATAATACAGATGTAACTAAACCATCATTACCTACGGTGAATCATCAAACACTTTTAGTATGCAAAGGCCAATTAATCCGAACCATTATCTCGGAGGTGTAATTCTTTTTAAATATCTAAATCATTACAGTACAGTACAACGTCAAATTTACAAAACTATTACAATTCAAAATTAATAAAAATTTACTTTTAGAACCCATTTGAACATCTAAAGTATTTTGTTAAGTGAATAAATAAGAATTTAAAGAATTCAAACTTCAATGGCTTCTTTCTTTAAACTCTACTGTAAATTGCATGTGCCAATTTGTAAGCCAGACACTGCACGCTACCTTCTTTAAGTGTCTGTTCTTTGTCACTGTCTCTGATTTTCTATATTTTGTACCGCTATTTTTTTTCTGCTTGTGTGCCAGATGTTTGCTGAGGAAACTTTTATTCCCTCCAGATAGAGTATTCTTTAAACTAATTGGAGTGATCAAATTGCATCGGCTTCATTTATTTTATTTTATAGTAGGCCAGGTAATTTCATTTTGAACTGGGACTAATTTGATTATTTTTGCATGTGAAATGGAAAGTCTTATCACGAGACCTGACAGGAATGATGGGTAGTATAAGCTGAAGACACTACATTAGCCAGGAAGGTCTGGGATAACACCTTCTTGGAAGAATTCCAGTAATATGAAATTATTATAGTATTCTGAAGAAACTTTTAACTTTTACTCAAGAATCTTCATGTGTGTATGCACTGTCTTCCACACATTTGTTGGGTGGCACCTTAACCTGGTGATGCATCTATGCTGCAGTGATTCTAGTTGGTTACTGCAATTTGCCTGTTTTTGTTTTGGTGTCTTCTGCAATTAAGTTCTGTCCCTGTTATCTGTGCACTCTCCTTTAATAATCTTGGCACAATTTTATTGAGCACGACATGTAGTTATTCCTTTGATTTTAGAAATAACACAAAATATATTCTGGCAACTCCAAACTACTGCACAGGATTGATCATTTAAGTCCAACTAATAATATCTAGAGCCAATCCCAAATCTCCTTAAAAAAGATGGTCAGTTTTCATTGAAATGGAAACAGAATTTAGAGAAGAAAATACACTACCATCTTCAATTCTGACTCATTTTGTAGAGATTTAATAATTCTTGGCTAGCGCACACAAGTGTGAAAAATGACCATAAAACGTTGAAGATGAGCCTGAGGACTAATTCCAATAATACACAAGGTTGAGGTACCAACCTGGATACTTTCAAACACCGTTAAGCATCGCAAATGCACACATCGATATAATCAAATTATCATATGTGCAATATTCTTTGGTAAAACTTTCGAGTGCCTGAAGTTCTTTAACAGCTGAAAAAATAACTATCATGGGTATCTGTGTGTCTCAGGAAGGCCTGTTTTTGTTGGCTTTAAGTTGAAGTAATAATACGAATAAGCTATTTATATCGAGACACAGATAAAGGTATTATTTCACTTCTAATTTCTATCTAAACTTTATACTGTACTACACAATAACACTACAAAGGTAACTTTTGACTGTTGCATTATAGCAAAAGATTCAAGGAAATTTTCATCAATGCTGGTATTGGCATCACTAGCGCTAAGTGCTTTAGACTACACATCACATCATCAGCAGACCTGGCTTGGTGCATAGCAGTGGTATGGCTCTTGAGTCCAGCAGCTGATCGGCACTCACACCCACATGTGTCACAGACGAATCGACCCCGCTCACTGCCCGAGTCGTGCAGCACAACACCACCTTGCTGGGGGGAGCCCTCACCTAGTGTATTGGGAGTGAGGGACACCAGGGGTAGGTGGGAGGAGTGGGAGGGCTTCATTAAATATAATTCCATATATTATTTTTCATAGAAATTATTAAGAATAGAAGTAACATTCAAACAAATGGGAAGAGGGGACTACAGTATAAATTCACACACCTTTCATGTTATCAACAGCCATGTACATTATATATATATATATATATATATATATATATATATATATATATATATATATATATATATATATATATATATATATATATATATATGTATATATATATATATATATATATATATATATATATATATATATATATATATATATATATATATATATATATATATATATATATATATATATATATATATATATATATATATATATATATATATATATATATATATATATATATATATATATATATATATATATATATATATATATATATATATAATTTATGTTTCAAAATTACAGTATAAAATAAATGACTGACTTAAACTGTCCACACTATGAAGTCTTTTACAATAAAAATTGGTGAACAATAGAGTAAATATACATAAAAAATTAAAAATGTTCTCTCTCTGGATACATACTTGTTTCCTAACTTAAAACTCATGAAATGACACTTCTGTTGATCAGTTAAAAATGACTGGCTGAATCTGAAACCTTATTTTATAACAGAAGCTGGACAGAAGATCCTGTTTTATTCTGCCAGCTGAGTTTATGGGGCTAGAGCCCACGGTAATCCCTTAAATAATGGCTAGGAGCTAATCAAAGGACTAATCAATCTTTCAGTTATAACCAGAGCTCAAAAAAATAGGTGGAAAAGAGACAAAGGGTCCCATAAAACGGAAAATCCTTGTTTAAAGAACTCTATTAGGATACAATGTCTCCAGGTATAGTCATACAACTTTTCTATACTGGAGAACTACACACAAGGTGCTGTTTGGAGGTTGAGTAAGCACCTTGTTTTAAATTCTTAACTAATCAGATATCAACTATCTTCTCCCATCAACTTTCCCAGGCATGAAGTTCAGTGATATTGGTTTGTAGTTTTCAAGATACAGATACTCCTTTCCTAACTTTACAAAGGAGAGAACAGCAGCTTGAAGTCACCGTCACCATGTTGGAAGATCTCCCTCCAGCTATATCCAGTTGAAAAGGTTCAACACATACTGCAGTGACTCATCATTGATATGTTTATTATCCAATATAGAAAATCATAAGATCCCAGAGCTGAGTCAAGGCATGTGGAGAAAGCCAGTTTAGTTCTCTTATGAAGAATGTCATATTTATAACTTTCCCACCAAACTGTAAAAAAGTTAACCACATTGTGAACACAGAGAACATGGGGAGCATGAGCTTATTTCCTCCACAGAGGAGGTTCAGGCTTTGGGTAGTTTATCTAACATGATGCATCAACACACTGCTCTTGCTCATCAATTTATAACCACATAAAGGTTGGATGTAGGATACCAATAGTGGTTATAAGCTGCTTTCATTGTCCAGTGAGTCACTCTACAGTCATTAGGCCAACAGAGAATTGAGCACTGGCTACATATATAACCTATTGTTTTGAGCCACAAGTAGGACTGTTGTTTGTACTTGCAGTAAGGGGAATGTACGGTATTACCCCTCCATCCCCCAATAATTATCAGGCGAGTTCCCTCCAGTCTTCAACCCCACCCCTAAAAAGAGTGGGGGGAATAACAAGGGTATGTCAGCGAACAACTCATTGTGGTCGAGTGAAAACAACAATGGGGTGTGCCCCTAAAATCATTAGTGAAGGGGTGGTTGTGTGACTGGATCTGAAATAGTGACCCTTGTGACATCATTTTCTGGCCCATAGCAGAAGCAAAAAGAATTTGTTTAGTAGCATGAACTCAACAGCCTTCTCACTTTTTAGGGTATCTTCTTGCCAAGACTTGTCCTCTGGGATGATGGTGAAGGTTTATATGATCCTCAACCCTCTACACACAAACTGGTTATACACAGTTACTCGAACACGCTTACACCATAAAAATATAAGATGGTGTATTCCTGCCTCGGAAAACTACCTCACACTGAAGAAATATGATGACTTTGTGGCTTAATCATACATTTACTACAGTACCTTCAAAAGTGCAATGACTGAGACAAAAGCACTTACCTAATCCCTGCTGGAACCAGTGCATGTGCAACAGATATTCACACCCAGTGGGACTATAGCTAGGACTAGTTTAGGGGTTGTTGGTTTGGTCTTACACTTTGAACAAACAAGTGACTGGGAGGCTGTACACTGCTGATGTAGTAATAACATGATATCTTTCTGATTTAAATGGCAACACCTGTATCTCAAATTTTTTTTTAGAGCTCTACTTATAGTTTATAGGTGTGGTTAATTTTCTAATAAGTTCCTAGCCATTATTTCAGGGGTTACCATAGGTTCTAAACCCCAAGACTCAGCTGCCTGATGACACAGGCCCCAAGATGACCCACCTAGCAATTAAGTTATTTAAAAACCTCTTCATGGTGCCTTGCCTCCCAATGTAAGGCTCATGTCTAAGGAAACAAGTAATAAAAACAAAACCTTTCATGCCTTGATAAAAGTTAATAATATAAATAGAGCGAATATGAAATAAAATCTCCTAACATTACTAAAAACTGTAGAAACAAGAAGAAAAAAAATTTGGAGTCAATAAAAACTATTTCCAAATATATGAAATAAAATCAACAAAATTTCATCAAAATGTTAAAAGTTTAGTTTCCTTTTAAAAATGTAACCCTAGAGTGACAAGCATCATTGCCAAGTTGGGGGGTGACAGAGAACCCCTGTCCTTCCTTTAATACTCAGTAGTGTCAAAGATACAAGCAGAGGACAGCTAAATGGTTACAATATATACTTTTACTCGTTGTGTTCAGACGTGTCTAAAGAGGAACGTTCCAATTTGCTGAAAGTGATCTTAATGTATTGTTAAAAAATTAGAATGAGCAGTTCAATCATCAACACACACAATTTCCATGCACAAAGCAATAAACAAAGAAGTGATACTGTAGACTATTTGTGCTTTGATGGAAGTACATAACAACATTACAGTACATTACTTAATATTGCAGATAACAAATCAGAACATTATCAGTGGTAGCAATTACATAATCAAATGATGTGTACATTATAAATCAAATAAATTAATTCATTTTAACAATATCAACAGCCTGAGAAGCTTAAGGAAAAATATTTAATGGGATCTAAAAATCTGTAAACTAAGGCCATTAGTCAGAAACTGTTGAGACCTAAGTATAATGATGTAGTTGGTGTTCAGTTTTTGCAAATTTCTGCTGTGAATAAGGCTCAATAAATGTCACCCACTTAAGATACTGCATCTCCTTCAGATTTAATTGGGCTAGCAACATGCTAAATTTTAAAATATTGTCTCAAAACCCTTCACACCACATCTTCATCAACATCTTGTTGCCATTTTCCACAATTAAGTGGGTTAGCCACAACTACTTGATGACAGCTCTCCATGCTGTACGGTCTCTCTCTTTTGTCAGGTTCTTAATTATTTTTTGGAAAGGGAGAAGAATCAAGTCTGCCTTGTTTAGGTTCAGCACTTTGTGGATGCTTGAACCCAAATGTCATAGATTTAAAAATCTCCCAATTGACCAATCACAACAGGGAGAAAATGTTATGAGAATGCTGATGACTTAAAAATGGAGAAAGGGAAATAAATGGTGGAAATTATCATGACTATTCTCAAAAAATACTTTGAGACAAATAAAGGTTCCAGAAGTATCACCTGTAGAAGTTACTGCCAGGAACCTTGTTCAAACAAATTTCAAGGAAATTACACAAGATCTGTCATTAACTGATATTTAAAAAATAAAAAATAAAAATAAATAAATAAATCTGGTCTTTCAATACAGAGACAAGAAGCTAACTTGTTCTCTTAATTAAATTTTGTGAGGTTAGATGACAAATGAAAGTTTATTTCATTTTGAAAAACACTGACATGGTTGTTACAGCAAAGAGGCAAGTTATACAAGTGATCAAATGATCAGCTGTTCTTTATAAAAATCTAAAAAAAATTATCATACGAAGGAAATTATAAAAGAATTAGATCTTGATTTCGACCTAACCAGTTTCTGACTCCTAGGTCCCAGTTTTTAAGAAAATCTAGAACCCGCTAATAATTTTCTTGTTGGCAAGTACTTTATAACTAATTCTTCTCACTCATCAAGAGTATGACATGCATACCAATGATAAATTCATAATTTTATCATTAACAACAACAGTGTTAACAGTCATCACAGTTCACAAACACACAAAACAGTGATGCACTTATGATCACCTCCGTATATAAAAATATATGAATTACTCATAAATGAAGCTTAGTAACCACAAAAAGAAATTTACCTGAAGGTGCAAGGTTTGACAGAGAGCGACGTGTGGCAGCTGCAGTTTTGGCAGGAGATGCATGTTGAGGTGTTAATGCTCCAGACTGAGATGAAGCAGGTTCAGAAACAGTCTCTACGCAACCCTTCTCTCGCCACTGCTTGATTAGCTGTTGTTGGCGGCTGATAACATTTTCAACCTAGTAAAGAGTTACAGAAGTTATAATAAGTATGTTGAGACCAAATTCATTAATATAATACTCAACTGTTTCTCAAAATTAGGAGTTGATAACCTTAAGTAATACCACTGGGATGGTTTCAATTATAATTCTCAATCAGTATTACTCAGCTAATTCACAAATGACACCATCTTAGTAACATTGAATGAGAATTATACTAGATTGTCAAATTTTTACTCAAATTCTCATCACACCAGCAACTTACAATAGGTCACCATAAGCCCCCAGCTTGTTTGTGAGAATGTTGGCCATTCTGTAACACATACTCAATTGGGTTTGTTTGAAAAAAAATTATTTTGATATTTGCAAAAGGTACATGGGATAAAGGTGTGACGTAGGCAAGTGTGAAAAATGACTGTAAAACAAGACTATGCTTATAATCTGAATACCATCTCTTAAAAAATTTAAAAATGCGACCAGAAAAATTTGAGCTTTTTGCTAAAGTATCTGGTAATCAGTTTCTCTTGAAGTACTGTATTGCCATTTAACATTTTCCATTATATCTGATATGCACACACATTAATCAAATGACAACGAGCTCATATTTACATTCGCCGGCCTGAGCGAAACATATACATTCCACTAATACTTACTGAACTCTGTGAAGACTATCATTATTTGTATGTTTTTTCTATACAATGTCTTCAACATGGCTCTACCTAGTCAATGAATTCATTATAATTTAGATATTGTATTGTATTAAAAAAGAGGAGAGAAAGAATATGGGCAGATGCAGTGGAGTGAAAGAGTGAGTGCCCTGTGCAGATTTAGCCAGGTGACAAATTGACACAGACTGCTGTGACATTATTTAGAAGTGATAAGCTGCTGTGATACATATTGTCAATATTTCATGTTTATCACCATAAAACAGCCATGACTTTAAAATAATTAAATAAGAATTAAAAAAACTATTCTAATACATAATTACTTGATCTTTCTTCTACAAACTTACCCAACCTTCTTTTTCATCTTCAACAGGTAGATTGAGGTAGCTCTCATTAGTAAATGGGGCATGATGTGTCTTGGTATAATGGCGCTGTAAGCTGGGAAGGAGGGCATTACACACTCCACACTCCACACACTGATATCTGAAACAATACCAACACAAATCTGAGTTACATTATCATCTTATAGAAAATTACAAATACACATGTAGATATAACTAAAATGGAGGCCCCCCCCCCTGGAATGCTAGACTAGCCTATAAATTTGGTACAGTACATTGTTACATGGGTAAAACTTTCCAGTTTGATTGACACTGTCCCAGGAATCAACTTCATATGCCCAGGCAACAAACGGGGCAGCAAAAATTCAGACATATTTCACAAAATACCAATTCATCATATTAAGCGTCGCCATTCCATTTTGCAAAATGTTGTTCACAAGCAACGCTTTTCATTACACTCCACTCTCAACATCTTTACTTAGATTACGGCAAGTTTTATATTTACTAAAGAAGCACAAATATGGAATTTTACAAAAAGGCATTTCTATAAACAACTATGAAACTACTGTACAGTCATATAAAATTAAGAAAAACTATGATGTACTAAAAGCATAAATAAACAATAAAGGAACTCTACCTGTCGTAATCCGCTTCCCTACAGAGATGGGAACGGAAGGTGGATATACAGGAAGTTTTAAAAGAGCCACATCTTGGGCAAACAAACTCTTCTTTATCTGGTTTCCCTATTCCAGTCTGCTTTAACCAAGTCTGGAATGCACAATATTCAATGATAAAGAAGAAGAAGAAGGCATGTTTGTTTTATTCATGAATATGCCTAACTAAAAATAAAAGTAGTAACTGCTATAAAACCTTCCACTCATTGGGTAACAACTGAACCACAATCCAAGTTAAATGTGAAATGCCAAAAATCATGTTAATAGAAGCTCTTTGAGTACAGTGTTAAATCTACAAGTTTAATTGTTTTTATTAAATGGATAAATAACACTTGAACAGGATATGCTGTTATCTTCATCAGTGTGATCTTAGTGAATGATCCAGTTAGTATCACTAGTAGCCCCTCTTTACCTTATGAAAAACAGAGAGCAAGCCAATCAACTTAATCAGGTTATATATAAATCTTTTACTTTAAATCATAAAAGCTAATTTTCTAAAAAACAAAAACAAATATACTGTACCTTTTTAGTTTCTGGGTCATCCTCAATCAAAATGCCACGAATATGTCGAATACGTTCTGGATCATTACGCTTCCACAGAGGTTCATGGGTGTGCTGTGTGCCTCCTTGATGTAAAGGCTCAATGTCTTCTGAGTCCAACCGGTAGTACATACAAAGTACCTGTCATAATAATAACAATATTAATAACACCGTAAAACTGTAATATTTATAAATTTATTAGGTAAATGCAGATTAAAAATTTCACTAAGTAAATGTGTTAAGTTACAAGAAAAATTTGTGGCTTCCATGGCAATACCATTTACAGTATTCTGTAAATAGTTCTACTGTCTGGTGATGACTTGAATCATTCTTGTGACTGACAATATAACTGTAAAATCATTAGAATGCTTCAAGAATATAGTTGCCTCAGTAGAGATCATATGAAAATATAGTAGAAAAATGGACAGAGTGAAAATTAAGATAAACTGAAGGGTGAGGAAAACAAGCCAACTTGTCAACTACATTAATATAGATTACCAAAGAGATAAAAAACTGACCCTGAAAGGCTGTGATGGATGTTTGGCCGCAAAGTGAGCATCAAAACTAGTGCGCACGGACGATCTGACACTACAGTACCCACACTTGAACTGGCTCTTAATGGCATGCTTTAAGCTGGTGTGGTTAACCATCTCTTGCTGAGTCACAGAACTAAACTTGCACAGACCACACTGCCACTGAGGATCTTGCAGAACTGGTGGGGGGACGGGGGGTACGGACTCATGCTGAAGAGAAAATATCAAAACATAAACATGAAGTTGAATATAGACATCAATAATTTATTCTGATTTTTTAAGAGTTTCTTTCTATAATACTAAGTGACCAGATCCTTTTATTCATTCTGACTGCAGTAACAGCTGTGTTCTGCTGTGGTATTCCCATTCCACAAAAAAGGTCTAAAATATGTCTCTGTTAACAGTTTAAGTAATAATTCTCAAAACATTTGTACTCGGTTCATAAATTTCATAATTTCTCTTGGAAAATTTCCCTCTCTTTTCAAGTCTTTCATAGTTGTTTTGTTTTGGAAATAATCTAATGTTCCATCAACAGTACAGTATTGTACTGTACTCCCAAAAACAGTGATCCATCCTCTCTACCGAACTACTGATCCACAAGTCTTGCTGTAACCATTCAAAGATCTTGGAATATGTCATTAAATATATACCCCCTGTACATATATTCTAACTCCTTGAAAAGCAACACAAACTCTCTGTTGTCCAATATGGTTTCCATTCCACAGCAGATTTGCTTGTTCTTTTAACTTACAACCTCTCCCATTGAGCAGGAACTACAGTGTATCTAATACATTAAAACCCAAAACATTATCCAAGCAAAAACAATTGGACTACAAATACAGTACAGTATATAATAAACAAAAGAAGGATATTATATAGTTGTCTCACCTCAGATGTCTGTTCCTCCATCTTCTTTGGTGCATCCGGGTCATCAGGTTCCCTTATAACAAAGTCAAACGGTTTCTTTGTGGGATGTTTATCCTTCATGTGTCTCTCGACGACATTCCGTCTACACGAGATGTAGGAGCACCAGCCACACCTGTAATGTTAACTCTTTCAGTAAAATAAAGTAATAGTAATTCACTGTGAAATCTGGCTAATAATTAGAAGCATATTTGAAACCAATGTATAGTGTTGCACTGAAAATCAATAATATTCTTTACCTGAAAAGCCTCTCTCCATGAAGTTTGAAATGAGAGCTCATTTTCTCCACAGTAATTGACAGCTCTGTGCAGTGAGGGCAGGGGAAAGATGCGATGTCAGCATGAAGAGTGCGTATATGGTATTTCAACATCATATCATCACAGGACAGATAGTTACAACCTTCAATGCCACAAGAGTAAAGCCTTTCTTCAGCAACAAACTTTGGCAGCTTCAGATATTCCTCATGTGGTATTGGGTTCTTAGCTCGGAAATCTGTGTCTTCTTTCTTCTTTTTATATTCAAAACTGCTACCGGCCAAGTTCATCATTTTGTCAAACATCAATTCTTTGCGATCAAGGCATGGTACAGGATTGATTGGTTGTTTCATTGGAATGGGAGTGGAATTACCACCAGTTATATATAATCTCTCTGGAATACCATCAGGATGTTTCTCATGAAGCTTTATGTGCTTCACTAAATTCAATCTCACTTTAGTTGTAAACTGACAATGATAACACTTCAGGTCGTGATAGGAAATGTGTACACGTGGAATACGATGAATATCTTCAATGCTATATTCATTTTTTCTTTTCCTGTGTCCTTCTCTCATAGGGGGTACAGCGTCTTTGGGATACACCACATATTCTTGAGTTTCTGGATCTCTGTTCTTGGGATCCTTTAACAACTGTTTAAACCCTGAGCACCGGTGAATTTGTTTCATGTGGTTCTTAAAATAATGTACCATTGTTGCTCGATAATCACATCCTGTTACTCCACAATAGTATCTCTTTGGTCCATGAACACGTAGGTGATCAAATAAAGTGCTTAAATGTCGACACTGTTTACCACAATGATAGCACTTCAGAATGGTGGAATCCTGAGCCAGATCACATACCTGAAGGTGCTCCCTTAGCTGTATTTGACATATGCTTGAGTACTCACAACTTTCATTCCCACAGCGGTACAGGGCATGACCACTTAAGTCTGTCTTCTCTGCAGTCTGAGGGGAAGAACTGTCATCAGCCCCCATGCTCTGGCTTCGAGAGTTACTACTCCCATCTTCATCTAGAATAGGGAAGAAATTAAACCATAAACTAGGATGTATAATCAGAATATCGTATATGGTTGTAAGTGTTCATGAAACTGAGAAATTAAATTTGCCATGATAGGAAATATAAAGCTTAACAGTTTCCGGGACCATTGCTGAAATGCTTGGCATCAAATAATTACATAAAGGTTCCTTTGCTGAGAATTTTGTCATCCTCTTTAAAAATCTGCCAAAAATTAAAAAATGGGTCAATTTGCTTGGGCCACTGCTTAATCCTTTAACTATCATCTTCAGATGATTTAAGCAAAACCTCCATCGTAATTAAGATGATTGGCCTTTGGCACCCTGAATTTAGTGCTGAGCTCCAAATGCCATACTATTAAAGGAAAGTTGATAATTGGTAGACACGCTAGAGTGAGACACAAGGCTGGTGGAGCCTCATAATAATCAACTTGCTATCATCATCTTAGGAGTGATTTGGAACTATTTATGCCTCATCACCCTCCTTCTGTCCTCAGTGGCCTCTCACCCTCACCTACAATACCACAGCCTGGCTCACCACCTACACAAGGACTTACCACCCACTTTGCACCACAAAAACCAACAGCTGCATCATCACAACCACTTCTTGCATCACAACAAGTTGCAAGGTACAATCCGCCTAACTTCACAGACTTACAACTTGCCACCCATGATGATCACAAGTTTTATATCTTCAATTTCATGTAAAAAACAAAACAAAAAATAAATTTCGTATGTCATGTTTTCGTGGCACTGTATATGGGGTACCCTCAATTTCCCAAATGCTTTAGTTATTGGGTTAATTAGCTCACCAGCACATACCATACCATTTTCTGTGGTATGGTTTGTGGGTGCATGTGTGCATTGTTAAGTGGCAAGCAGTTTATATTCTTTAACAGTGATTGTTACTTAAGATACACAATAAAGACTCACCAAGATTAAAATTTATCCCAGAATCTTGCAACTTGCTGTCCAGCTCACGTGACAGACTTCTAGACATTCTTCTTCCTTCAATATTTAGTGCAGTCTGTAAAAAAAATTCTAATTAATTGAAAGTTCATTACTGTACATATAAAACAAGTGATGTACCAAAGGGGTGACAAATGCAACTGGCACAAGTTTCATCGACATAGGTACTTCCCAAAAAATCACCAACTATCATGTCCTCCCTTGTTCACATATACTGAACTGAATTGCTGTATCCTGGATCTCTCTATCCCACTCACTTCTAGTGGATTCTTCACTCCATCCTCCATATCCTTCATGGCCTCCCTACAACCATCTACCTCTGACTTACAGAAATTTTCAAAAATTTCTCACTTCTCATTCACTCAGTGTGTTCCTACCATCATGTTAACAAACCATAAATGGGAATGATCCTAAAATCCCAGTTTAAAACTAAGCTTAGTCTATGCAATTCCAATAACAGTCCACAGTCCCCAGGGTTGAAAACCCAGGATCTGGAGCAAAGACATGTCTGACTGGTATGAAATAGATATGTTGTCTATTCCCTGAAGCAGTAAATATTTCTCTCCCTTAGGAATCTACAGTGAGCACTGTCTTCAATGTATGTTTGATTACAAACCCCAAACCCAGCAACAACCCCTTTCAATTTCTAGCTTATTGAAGCATCCCCAAGGGAGAAGGAAGGGACTGTGGGCTGCCTAATCTATGCCTGCCTATTATCCAGTTTATAGCATAAGTACACCTTGAGCACCTCCAGTTAGTTACCCAAACTCATCAGGAAATAAGAAAGACAGAGGTAAAAAAAAAAAAAAAATCAAACCAAAGCATAGTTCACACCATTTTTCAAGAATTGCACGACCTAACCAAGAAGTAGAAAAGGTACTCACCATAAATGCTCTGCATGGACATGCAAAATTAGGCACCTATTGTCCATGAAACAGCAACACAAAAGCTTGATTTTTCTAAAAGTTCACGTAGCATAAATAAGCACACCCTCCATCAAACATCTTCAAAAGAAGCTAATCAGGCAGTCTGAAGGTACATATAAAAATAGAATATTAAAATATTAAAAAAATATATAATTACTTTAAACAACACATTTTTGTGCAATTTTATAACAAACTTGAGTGGGATGGAAGTACAGGTAGTTCTGCTATAACGCGATAATTGTGTTCTTGTAAAATATCGTGTTATAGAAAATCGCGTAATAGAAATAACAGGGCTTATGGAGATAGGGTTAGGTGCAGATTACTCGAAATCGAAAAAATTTAGTAGTTAGCCTAACACAAAGGATAGCACAGTCTAAATAAATGTTACATTCATATCTAATAATGAAATCATACAGTAAATGTAACACTTTACTTGATGGGGGAGAAGGGTGATTTTGAGGTTGATAAAATCGAGCTTCTCTTCAAGTGTTATATCCTTTCTTTTACGATCATCACCGGGAATTCTATCACCAGAACGCTTCTTGTTGATATTCTTCTTTACTATATTCACAGTTAATACTGTACCACAAAATTGGAGAAATAGTAAGCAAAAATCGCGTTATAGCAAACAAGCGTTCGCGTTATACAAATATCGTTCCTAATTCATAAATCGCGTTAGAGCAAATTCGCGTTATCAAAACACGCGTTATAGCAGAACTCACTGTATTTCCATCCATACAGATGTTGGATGGAAAGATGTGCAATTAAGTACAGATATAAAAAAATAGAAATGAATTTGTAAACAGTAAACATGGTCATGTATGGAGGGAGAAAATAATACCTGAGGCCCCTCCTTTCCAGTCGCAGGTAAAGTTGAACTAATTCTTTCCTCGGTCTTCTTTTCAGCTGATCTGTTATCTGGATATGAATTCAACCTTTTGATGGCTGCATCAGGTGGTGGTTGTGGTAGTGTTGGTGGTGGTGAGGCAAAGTCTTGAGTGCCACCAACGGCCCCACTGACACTGGAGGTGATCTGTTTGCGCAGTAACACTTTACCTGGACGACCTGGGTGACAGTTCAAGAGGTGGCTAAGGAGACGTTCCTTTTCTGCATCACCATGAAGACAGTATGGACACTGATACTCGTTCATCTGATGCTCCCTCATGTGCTGAAATAAATAAAAATATAAAAATTAAAAATTAAATCATGCCATTCTACGTGGCTCATAAGGCCAATATGGGATCAATGAGTCATCTACAGAAATTGCACTTTGGGTGGTGCATGATGTGGGTCACTCCTGAGAGTTGTAGGATAGAAAATTTGCTATCTGGAGAGTTGCAAGTTTTAAAACAAGTGCAAACATTTTTGAAAATAAGGAAATGGAGACAAGAAAATGTAGCAACGAATAATTGGTGAGAAACAAGTCAGACAACTGAATAAATAACTTACATCTATCAGAGGAATGACGTGTAGATGCTTATGACAGAAGTCGCAGCTGAGGATAACAAACGGACCGTGTGCGTTGACGTGGGTCTTAAAGGCCTCAGCATCCACTGTGCGGTACTGGCATTCCTCTGTGTTCAGATATGTTTAAGTTAAAATTAAAGATATGGTTCTACACTCGAGAAGGTCAGATTTTATTTTTTTTTATTAATAATAATAAATGTACTATTGAACTATACTGTAAACAACTTCATTATTTTCTCCATTAAATACAGTGACTCATGCAATCTCCAATTCAAACACAGTGCAAGTACAGTATGTATCATATCTTGTAGTTTACCAAGTGCTGTACTGTATCGTACAGTAATACACTTTCCTCTTGCATCTTATTTAAGCCTACTTTTCTTTCCTTCATATCAAGCTTTATAAATAATTTTAATGAAATCTTTCCTCTAACAATGAACCCTATCAATACAACAAATTTTTATTAGTTTATTCTCTAATTTGCTGAAAAATTTTCTACCATAAATTCTCCAGTACAACACATTCCTCCCCAAGATAAAATAAATATGGTACACTATATAATATATATTTCTTTATTAAGGAGTACAGATATTCCTCTATTTACAAAGTTACCAGTAACCATAATCTCACATTATCAAAATTGACAAATTAGGGACCAGTTTTCTATATAAGCAAGAAATTTTCACATTTACCCGGTACAATACCCCACACACACATGAAGCACACAGCCACTTCAGAGACTGTGTGGCAATACTACGACTTAACCTGCCAACACAAGAGTTATTTCTTTGAACTGAATTATTGGTTTACTACTTAATTATCTGTCTATTTTTGTATCTTTTTACCTTAGTTATTGTTCTATTTTTCTGAATAGGATTTACCTGTTACTGTCACTAGGGTAGGAGATGGCTTGGGGAGACAGCTTATCATGCATCTCTTACTTTTCCCTCTATGGTAATGGGAAAAGTCTACCCTATTTATGACATTTTAATAAATAGAGGAATATCTGTATACAGGAAAAAAAAGAGAGAAAAATAAAGAGAGGGAGAGAGAAATAGAGGAAAAGAAATAGAAAAAAAGAGAAACAGAAAGAAAAGAGAGAGGAGAGAAATAGTGAAAGGAGAGAGAAATGAAGAGAAATAAAGAGAAAACACAACAATAATATAACTTACGGTAGTTGCATCTGTATGGTCGAACAAACTGATCAATTGAAGGGTTTGGAGGAGGATCAGACTGAATAGTACCAACCTTGATGTAACGAGGCTCTTCATAGGGATGGAAGTTTTTCTGTATATGTGAAAAAATAATAAGTAAATAAATAAATAAACACACATATAGACACCATAACACTACCAAACCCATGAGATCAAATGCTTACATATAACATAATGTACATTACATACAGTATACAGTACTGTACAAAAAATTCAATTTACAAATAAGTTTAAAGTACTTTTCATGAAGCATATCAAAATTTAAAAACAGATTATGGTCATCTTGGACACTCGCCCCAAAAAGCATCTTTACAATTTTGTGAGAGACGATATGACACAATGGACGAAGGGCTTTGACAACTCTACCAAGACAACAGGAGTCGGTGTTTATTCTGAAATTCATTAGATCCTCCAAACAGATACTTTTTGGAGTGAGTGTCTATGCTCTCATTGCTAAATCATTTCTATTGTAACATAGTGTTGTTGAGAGAAATTTAATTATCATAGGCAAAAGAAAAATACTGTAATGAAAATTTTTGGGTACTAAACTTTATTTCAAAATTTTCCATTTGTGTGTAGGTCTTATTGGATGATACAAAATACTCCATGAATGAAATGCATGTGTGGTGGTTGTCAGGGGTGATGACTCAGTTGACTGGCCTGAAGCTGTGTTCACATGTATGTATGTATGTATGTGTGTGTGTGTGTGTGTGTAACAATAATAATAAAAATTAACGGTTTATTGAAAAAGTTCTGCAGCCTGAAGGCTGAAAATATAGATTGGACATCAATGACATGGGGGAGTTAACAAAAGCCTTCATTAGAGAAATAAAAAGGAACACACAGTGAACATACTGATTAATGTTTACAGTGGAGGTCACGTAGGTCATGTGCGCTGAGGTGTTGAACAGCAAACATTGTGTGTGTGTGTGTGTGTTTTAACTTGTATAAGCTGGTGTGGCTATATGTACATACACACTATTGTCAAAGATGAACAAATAATTCGGCATAATGATTTATATGAAGGGTTTGCACTGAAAATAATAACTTATAAAATATATTAATAGTGCTCTGAGGAAATAGTACTTATGTTAGCTCAGTGTGTTGTTTGACAATGTTCCTATATATCCATTATTGAGAGGAGTATGATGATGATGATAAAAGGCATGAGCTGAAATACTGATAATAATTACCATTAAAAATGGTCTTACATGAAAAACGTTTGCAAGCACACAAAATGAGTTTGGCGGAGTGCAAAACAATACTGTGAAGTTTACAGTGAGATTCAAACAAAATAATTGGGGGGAAGATGTACACTACAGTGGGGGGAAAAAAATGGACCCAGGGATTGTGTGATGCACTGTGTAACCAATATGATGTATTCTGTATATCAAGGATAGTTAATACATAGAAATTAACAGGAATACAGTGGTCCCTCAGTTAACGAACACCTCGGTTAACGAATTACCTTCCATAAAAATATTTAATTCGGTTAACGAACAAAAATTTGGTTAACAAAACTCTTACGAAAACATGTCAACATGTTTTTGCTTGCTCACCAGCTGGTAGATTAGTCCGCCAATACAGTAATCGGTTCTTGGGCTTAAATTCGTTCCCATTTGAGTAAATATCAAGAAGGTTGTGCTATTAAATATTTTTCCAAGTTTTATATTAAAATTATTAGTCATTTTAACACTTATTTAACATAATTGCAGTACAGGGAACTAGTTTTTGGTGTGCCCATCAGCCACTTCACTCACCCACCAAAGCGTCAGTTTGTCTCTGTTCAGTGGAGGTAACATCTTGCTTGTGACTCTCTTGAACATAAACTATTTTTACGTTTTTACAGTACAATTATTGATCATTCTGAAATTTACCTAACATATTGACAGTATATAGTGCAGTGCAGTGTTAATTTAAGGAAAATAATCTTGAATTACACATAGTGAACCTAAAATTTTATTGGTGAAATGACAGCATCAATCATGGGGTGATTTCTCTTCCACCCCCACTTCCTTCTCTTCTCCCTTCTCCTCCATCCCCACTTCAAATTCACATCAGCATCATCAACCAGGAGCCTTCTACATACACACCTCAAAGTAAGTGTACTTTACTGCATTTTTTTTTTACTTTGTATGTAATTTACGGTGAGCTGGAACCAATTACCCAAAATCCCATTGAAACAATGGTTTCGGTTAACGAACGACCCTCTGGAACAAATTGAGTTCGTTAACCAAGGGACCACTGTACAGTCCATATAAAACCCGTACATTTGTCAGAATTCTTGGTCTGGTGTCATATTATACAACATTGTAAAGGAGCAGAATTTTTTGTTGTTGACTGTACCCTTATATAGGTATGGAGAATTCAAGTGTATTTAATACTATGTGAAATGAAAAAAAAAAAAAAAAACTTACCAAATGCACACCCATGTAAACCTTGGTAAAGGCTCGGTAAAGGCAGTACTTGCACTGGAACTGGCAGTGGCTGTGTTCAGTGATAACATGCTGTACTAATGTTCCTGGACTTGCCATTAGCACCAAGCAGTAACAACATCTGTATGTAAACAAAGTCACTGTAACTACTAGTTAATAACAATAACATTTAACGAGCATATTACAATTGACCAGTCATACCATAACATAAGTGATGAGGTTGTATTAAAGTTTTACTAATCACAGGTAGCCCCTCTCTCTCACACACACACAAGCGGATAAAGTGAAGAGGATCCTCCAAGCACAACTCACACCCATTACTCCAGGATAATAATCAGACATGATATATTACTTAAAATAAATCATTGTTTGCTTGTTTTTTCAAGAATAAGGAAATATACAAGACTCACCTGTAGTCCTGACCATGTAGTGAGATGTGCTGAACAAACAACTCGGGGTCGTCATCAGCATATATACAACCTTTGTACATGCACTTAAATACCTCTGGTGCAAGCTTCGTGATGAGAGTCTTGAAAATATCTATTGGTTGAAATCTGTAATGATATTCATTAGGTAAATCAAGAAACTGCATTATATTTTTTTAAACAATATGATGGGCTGAGGGAGGTAATGTACACATGACAAGTGTGCCTACTGAAGGGCAATATGATATATTACATGTATTGACAAAGTAAACTATAATATATTCAAGCAAGGTTTGTTAGGTACTCTACAGGTCAGATAAGTTAGATGTAACTGTTTAGCTATGTGATGAAGAGGTGGGTATATGCCCTATATCTAAATATAGTACAGTAGTTGTATGATGATAAGAGATGAGAAGGAAGAAAATTTAATATTCTGTGTGCAAAGAGTGAAGACGATGAATGATCACGAGGTTTGACTAGAGATCTATATACAGAATGTAGTCGGAAGAAGCATGATAAGCAATGATATGACCTGAAATAAAATAAGGTGATAGGAAAAGCATCTAGCTATTAAATTTGCTTCAAATTTACCAGATGTCAACCAGGACACCATGCTATCAGGTAATCATGGCTAGCCCACACAAGCATGGAAAATGGCTATAAAATGATGGTGATGATGACATATGGTCTCACTGATTGTAGAAATAGTGCAGTAGTGGGCAAGAGAAATGAGAATCTGATCCAAGTCAACAGTTGGATCTAATTTCCAGGAATTCTAGAAAAGAATGCTTTCCTAACAGATAGCCCATAATAGAGGCACTTAAAGGTTTCAACTGAAAATCAGGTAAAAAGTGAGAAGCTTCCAGGATGTGACCCACAATTCATAATTTTTCTTCATCATATTATCAACGATTCTTGTTCTTACCTTAAATTATCACAACGTACGTAGTGAGCTGCCACTCTCAAACCTATTGAGCACTTTCAACATATGAACAATTAAAAAACTTGTGTATTCCTATTGATTTCAATAAAATTTTCAAAAGGGCTCCAGTAGAAGTACTAGGGCATTCATTGCACATTACAAAACACAGCCTCCCAAAGCTCACAAAAATTAAAGTCTGTCAGAGATGGACAGTATGTCTTCTTACTACTGAATACCTATGCTAGCTGACGGTTGCTGCCCCTGCTATGCACAACACAGTCTGTTTCATAAATTACTTGCTGTACACTAATTTGTTAAAGGTGGAAGTAAGATTTGAGGTCTGGAATTTCCTAAAATAGCTGAATTATGCCAAATTATGAATTATGATATATTTTTATTTTATGGGGATTAGCCCACCCGGGCACAGGTCAACGACCCACAACGGGGCCTGTGGGGCAAAAAAATAATAGAAAGAAATTAAAAATAGAAAAGGAAAAGGTTAAATTAATCTACACTGCAAAGATGCAGGAAAACCAGCATTTTAAAGTGAGACAGATTGTATGAGTACGGAAACACAGAAGGCAACGCATTCCACAGTTTGGCCGTGTGAGGAAAGAAGGATGTACTATAACGGGTTATTCTAGTGTGACCGATATCCACCGAGAAATGGTGGGCACCGCGGGCAAGACGTGTGTTACGAGCCCACGGCCTTGCCGGCAGTACACAGGACACCAAATCCACCGAACATTGCCCGTTAAAGTACCTGTAAAAGAGAGAGTGAAGCAACATTGTGGTGAAGAGAAAGAGAAGAAAGATTATCAACTAAAGGAGGAGAGTTAATAAGAAGAAATGCCTTTGATTCCACTCTATCTAACAGTTGGACAGAAGAGGAGCCACCCCAGATATGAGAGCAGTACTCCAAGTTAGGACGAATGAATCACTTATATACTTGAAGCAACTGCTCAGGGGTGAAGCTACGGCATCTGTACAGCACTCCCAGCTTTTGGGAGGCAGCTTTAGCAATGTTGAGGATGTGTGGCTTTCATGACATATTAGAGGAAATGGTGAGGCCTAGCATAGCTATTTTAGAATTTGGAATTTAGAATTTAAGGATGGAATAGTCAAGTGAATACAGTGACCACCTCCAGACTTAAGGGTCACTGGCTCACACCCAGGACAATCCAAATTCACACAAATGTCAATGGTTACCTAATTTTAAAGTTGGGGATGTGACGGTAGTTGAGTGCAGTGCTGGCCAGGCTGCCTCCTTGTGTAGTGTGCTGCATCAGAACTGCCCCTTACAGGCTGTCAGGCTTATGAGACCCACTTTCTTTACAATCATTTATGTTATATGTTCTAAAGGTCTTCATGAAATATAATCTGATATTTATATAACAATCACTATTTACAGTAGTTAGTTGTGAGATGGCCATGTACTCAACAAATGTAAGAAATTTTATGGTGTTACTTTTGGAATATATGATAGTAGAGTATCCCAGAAAAATGACAAGGGGAGAGACTGTGAGAAAACTCATGAGACAGAGAGACTGTGCAGCGTGGAAAGTTGCCATCAAGTAATTACGGCTAACCCGTGCAAGCATGGAAAATGGCCATAATATGGTGATGATGATGAATACCTTGCCAGGACAGGACTTATTGTGCCACAAGATCCAAAACAATCAGCCTCAAACTATGGTTTTCATGCTCAACCTTAAATTTGGATGATTCTAAACAAAACAACTGTCCCCAAACAGAGAGGAGTATGTTCAGCATGGGTTAATGGGATGCTCTAGGTGTGTTGTAAGTTTCTTGGTTTGGGTAAAAGTTTCAAGTGCCTATGGAAGACTTTGTTTGGGGTCAGTTGCCTTTTCACAGGAGAGGTTGTATTATAATGGGAAATGATGTTTCTTTGTTAGGACAAGATGGGAAACAAGTATTTCTAAACCAAGGTGAATGGTGTGTGAAAATTTATTATATTTGGAGTAAAGGTGTTTTTAGAAAACATTTTGTGTTACAAACAAATCAAAAGGATTATTAAATCTATTCAATACATTAAGCTTCCTTTATAATTATAACTCAATATTACATTCTGATATCCACAACTACATAATTAAGAAACATTGTCACATCTGCTGAAAATTTCAACATTTATTTCAAGAGTTTGTATTATGCTCTAGTAATACTGTAATTAAATTACCTGACATCAAATACTTTTTAAATCTATCTCCTCTTTAGAAAAAAATTATTTGGAAATATAGTCACCGGTAGGTATAAATTGGAACATTAATGTAAAACTCACATTTGGAATACAGACGGAACAGGGACAGTTGGAGGGACTCTAGGAAGAGTAGACATTCCAGGGGGTGGGGGGTGTTCACTCCGAGATTTACTGATTTCTGCTTTTTCTCCGCCTCCATCTTCATCAAGTGTCACAACGGCTGGCTGAGACTTCTTTGCTTCTGCAGCTTGCGAAGAACTTGAAACAGCTTCAAGTGGAGACTGGGTACAAGTACCTCCTATTGCTTCAGAAGATGCATCGGTATTTCCCAACATCGAGGTAGTTGTTTTAGTTAGTGAGGTTCCAGTGACAGGTGGAATGCTTACTGGTGTTGTTATAGCAACTTGGAGCATGTTTGTTCCACTTAGTGTCACTCCAGGTACAGGAAAACTGGCCTGGCTCTCAATCACACTCGAGTTAATAGCAGTAGACACAAAAGTATTTCCAGTCTTCACAACTGATATAACAGGCATAATCCCAGCCACTCCTTGTTCATCAGAAGTTGTTGGCACAGGAGATTTTACCTGGGATGAACTGGAAACAGATTCACTTGATGTACCATCATAGTCTGCAAAGAAAATGAAATCTCAAGTAGGAATATGTTAAAGAGATGCATATTAAAAAATAATGTGATCATAAAAAAAAAATTATCATAATCAATGTTTTACAGCCAGTGTCCACTCTTGTGTGGGTTAGCCATGATTACCTGATGGCAGCTCTCTATGCTGCATGATCTCTTACTTTTATGTCATTTCTTACAACTTCTTCCAATGTTATTCTTGGCCTACCCCTGGCTCTCCACCCCTTCACATTTAGCCTCATGCACTTCTTGACCCAATTGGTCTCCTCCATTCTGTCCACATACCCAAACCATCTCAGCCTGCCTCTTCTCAGATTTTCACCAATACTTTACAGTACTCTCAATACATAGTCAACCTCTTAGCTCTGACCAGGGCCTCCTGTCTTTCAGTGTCACATTAGATATCCACCTCACCATTCTCATTTCAGCTCACTCAAGCTTGCTAATGTCAACCACTTTAACTGTCCATGTTTCACTGACATAAAAAACACACTTCTCAAGCCAGCCACAGTCTTTTGTTCATGCGGAGAGAAGGTCCTCTTGCCGTCAATACAGGAAGCAACTCCCTAAATCTCTAGTCACTTCTGACTCTTTCAACTGAACAGACTTCAGCACAGTCTAGGGGACATATCCTCAATGTTGAGTTTCTCCAGAACAGGACAGAAAAATCATGACCTTACAGACACTGAATGATAATATCCACCCCCTCCTCCCAACAATCTCAAATGGTGGTGGACGCTATTCCCTTTCAGACAGCATGAGTAAGAAATCTAATTCTTGTATGAGTTTAAAGTTCAATTTATTGTTTCAGTGAATAAATAATAAAAGGACCAAGTGTAACTAAAACCAACAATAACTGGTAACTATAGTGAGCAGCCTTTCACTTTAATTGTTGTTAAATTGAATTAAAGTTCATTCATTCCCTAATTCATCCACATATGCACAAAATTGGAATGCAAGGACATTGAAACATCCCAGTTGATGTTGGCATCAAATGTATAAGTTCTTATTCCTTTGGTTCTTCAATGATTACCAGTACAAAACAGCACTAACCTTCACCAAACATTTGAGAAGCAGCAGTAGGGTCTAAGGTGCTGACACTTTCAATACGTAAAAATCCCGGAACTTCTGATTCTGAAAAGGGGAAAATAAATAAATAAACAAACAAATACAGTAAATAAATAATGAATGAAGTAGAGAATTTCTTCCATAAACCCAAAATATTTAATCTCCAAAGTTTAAATTATGAACAACTTAACCTCAAAAATTATATCACCTTCCTGGCCTTTACTTTGTTCACACTCCACATACATAATAAGAGTCACAATTACAAAAGGTACAGAGTATGGATCTACTGAACCAACAAATAATTTGTAATGCCCTGCAAGTTATGTGACAAGTGGTCAGAGAGGTTACTCCAACAGATTACTGTAAATAATTAAAGGTAGTGCAGTCCAATACTGTAATTGATTATCCAGCAAGCTTGGAACCAGAAAGTTACCGGATTCAAGAATTTTCCAAATTTTGGAAATAAGAAGCCTAGAATAAACTGTACCTAAAATATAAAACAAACTAAGAGAAAATATGCTATAGGTGAGAGGATGTGGTCTCCAGATGAGTTGATCTGTGTTCTGAGACTTTCAATGATTTGATGTGATTTTCTCCCTATAACTAAAAATTGGCTGTTTAAATCAGATACAGGTATCAACATTATTAGAGCTGTTCTTCCCAGGATGTATAAAACTATAGAATCATTGAGTCAGTTTTCATTTGTACGTAATGAACATTCTGTATAAAAATGGCAGGCCCTGCCCAAGCAACGTGTCAATGAATATTGGATGCTCAAATTGGGTCTACCCTTTAAGAACTACTCATGGGCATTTGAATGGACATTCTCCCAAAATAACATATAAAAAGTATTAGATTTTTAAGGTGTCCAGAGTGCTTGTGAGTCAAAGGTGTTGAGCTCAAACATTTATCCAGCCTTTCTCATTTCTTTAATAATTACCAGCTTACATATTGAGGCTTATTTTGTGCCAAACTTATAAACACACCATTGCAAGTAAAGATATGTTTGCATACTGTAAGTCTCAACTGAAAAGTAAGAATTATTAGTAGCAAATATGAAATTTATTAATGTTATGTTGGTAAAAACTTTGTTGTTTTGTTTTTCTAGCAGTGACACTGTCTTCTTGATAATAATGGAATCATAATGAAAAATAAATTGTAGTTGTAATTAATCCCCACCCCCCATTACAGTACATTTATGCCTGCACCAAGAGGAGTCACCAACATTTCAGCACAGACACTGGTAATTGTTTATGTTAAGAGTCTCATAAGTGATTCCCAAACAAATTCTGCAAACTGGCTGCCTGCCAGTTCATCAATCTTTGGGAACAAGGTCAGGTCCTGGATGTGGACAAGGTCAGGTCCTGGATGTATCAGATGAATTTTACAACCAAGTGGAATAAACTCACCCGTTCTCTCTTTCCCAGCTGAATGCCATGAAAGATGATAATTATTATATTAGATATAATCAAAATGGTTGTTTTCATCTGGTCAAATAATATTCCAAAGAACAAACAAATGTCATTCAATATTATCAACTTTTTTGTTCTAGGTACATGTACTTTTGCAATATCTCAAACTACTGTATCTTTTTAAAAAAATAAGGTTGTGGAAGGAGACAAGTGACTTGTAAAATCTACTTAAAACACCCCACAACAGAAACTCAGTTTTGATGTCTCCAAGGGACAACAACAACCAACACTGAATCAGGGGTTCAGGGTGATAATACTGACAGGTTCCAGCAATGAAGCCACAAGTCAGTAATACCGGAGGGTACCAACCAAAGACCCTAAGGCAGTACTGCTTTCCAGAACAGCAGTGGTATCATAGAGGCCAGAATATTTTTAGATGGCATGGGGATGTGTGTAAGCTTTGGTGAATGCTGACCCTTGTGCGAAGAAGTCTCAATGTGGAAATTCCTACCATGATTGTGGCGCTCCAACATCTGGACACAAATAATGCAAAAATGATGATGGGGTGGCGACAGGCATGGAAAAAAGGGTAATGATAATGATTTGGCTGGTAGCACAATAGACTGGATAGTTTAACAGTAACACAGAACTCACCAGGGCAAATTAAATGTAAAAGAATCTACTTTGCTTCAGAGAAGCTGATCATCTAATTCCTTCTCAAACAGGTAATATTCACATGTATTTTAGGAGGAAGCATGGTTACCTTGGCAGTGTAAGCAGCAACACTTCTCTTATGTGACTGCTGACCATGCCAGGAAATTTTTCTTATATCTGTTTGGTACTTACAGCTGATGTGGCCATACTACTGTCAATAATATTAACTACAATGAATGGATTAATAACCAATTGCTTCACCTGGTACCTGAACCAAGAGAGACAGACCCCAAGAAGCCAAAGATGCCTTCAAGTCAAAGAGAAGGAGGAAACTGGGCACATCACATTGTCCACATTTTATCTTGCCTTTTCAACTCTACCAGTGTGTTGAGTCTTGAGGGCCTTCCACATAACAACCTCTACATGATGTAAAAGATTTGATGTATGAACAAGTCATGACTGGTTGAAGGTCTCACACAAAATAGATATCCCAGAGATTAAACTGAGTACTCAGACATGTTAGATAACCCTCAGGAATACATAAAGCTCCTATTAGCCCATCTCTGCATCTTTGGTTCCTTCTGTATACAGCCATAACCTCACTGGAACACTTGTTTTTTGTAACCCTATCTCCCACCCAACTTCTCTGGCTACTTGCCCTTCCTTGCTTCAATTCCTAGCTTGCTCTTTTAAGTGGTAAATAAACTGGCTCTTGTTCATTACATACCACATTTCAGTGTTAGAAAAAATAAATTAATTCAATTTTTAAGAAGGTTTAACATTCATTTCATTAGGAGACGATTGAGAAGAGAGTGATGCCAAATTATAAACCATTATCCAATATCCTGTATCCTCTATTTTGATTCACGCTCTGGATTACCAGCCGTCAGCCACCCACACACTGTTGGGCTATCCCTGACAGCAAGGGTCAGGGTATGCATTGACCCAAAGAAAATTTTTATGCTTATGGCCATAGAAAAGTAGATAGACAGTAAAGGTACAGAATATAAATTGAGAGTCATTAACCTTACCTTCTTCAGACTGAGTAGTTAGATCTTCCTCATGTGCTGTATTATGACTAGACAGGTGTTCAACAAGCTCATCAAAATGACGAAATACATTCTTGCAATGAAACGGACACACCAAGAAACTCAGCTGGAATATACAAGAATAAAATATACAAACATTATCTTGTAGTGCATGGACTCTAATTTCAAGTATGAACATTAAGTAACACCTGTACAAAGAGTGAGACTCAAACTAATAAACTCACCTTAGGATGCAGGGTCCTAAAATGAATGCTGAAGACCTCCCTAGACTTGGTAACAAACTGGCAGCCTGAAGCAATGCATTTGTATGGCCCATGAGTGACAATGATGTGCTTGATCAAGTCCATGTTGTTAATGCTGCTATAGCTGCACCCTTCATCGCAGCAAGTAAAGCATGCTGATCTTATCTTTCTCTTGGGTGGCTGAGAATCAAAATAAATAATTAATTGGCATGACAGTGAATTTTTTTAGAAGTATTTCCTTCAAACAATGTAAGTCAAACTCCTTTCTGAGGGCATCCAGCAGGCATGTTATAATTATTGTTTGCCAAGTGTCAGATGTTATCACCAAGAGTTGGCCTGAATGTATCCCAGAAACTTGATGGGTACAGTATTCTACTCAAGTCTAAGTGGGCTGAAGTGTGGCTACAGAAAGAAAAATTATTACCCACAGAAAATACTAAATCTATTAATACATGAAATCACAACACCAAAACATCAAGACGGGAGTTTTACCTTTATAGTATGTCGAGGATCCAGCAGCTGGTGTGCAGGACGAATTCTTAACTTAGGCATTTTTGAAGGTGCCTGGTTTTTTGCAGATGCTTCTCGAAGAATTGACTGAATTGAATCATGTAGTGACGGTCCATCAGTTCCTCCAGTGCCGGTGCTTGTATCCACAGAACTCGCTCCTGCTTGAGAGTCATCTGCTGGCGTTTGGTCTTCTCTAGCATCGGTATCAACGTCTTCACATATCACTAAATTGTCGGAGTCGCTATCATCATCATGAACATTACTTGCACTGACACACTTATCTCCTGCTGACACTTCTTGAGACTCCTGCTGGGGCTTTTCCTCCTCCTGTTTTTGTTCCACTGCTGTTATTTCGAACTTAGTCTTTTTTGCATCTTCCTCCAGCTTAGCAGAAAGCTTCTTTATTGTATCTTGAAGAAAACCTTTACCTGCACCTACAACTGCATCATCCATAGCATCATGCTCAACAGCACTCATGGTAGACTCACTATCACTTTCAACAGAATCAGTATCTTCATTTGTTGCATTCTTTTGCACGTCACCAATGGCATTTTTTCCATCATTACTATCATCTATTAAGACATTTTGTGGTTCATCTGATTTCTGTTCAGTGTTTGTGCTTTCACTTTGAATTTCCTTTTTCCCTTCTTTTATAACATCACTTTTGTTGGCTGAAGTTGATAACTGACAACTGGCAGGTAACTCTTCTTGATTTTTTGGCTTTACACCCAATTCCCCTTCTTTTTCTTCTTCTTGTGCCTCTTCATCCAATTTTTTACTAATCGAGTTTAGTAATGTCATTCTTTTATGAGCTTCTTGTGCAGATATTGTCGTATGAATATTAAGAGAAATTCTGTCCACGAGCTGTTTTGCCTTTTCCTCCTCTCCTGTCTCGTCTTCCTTTTCTTCTCCAACAAACACCTCAAGATCTGGACCTCTTTTCCCCCTTTTTTTTTTTTTCCCCTTGTACTTTGGACGAGGAGCAGAGGTATTTTCAGATTCACCTGACGCTTTCCTCAGCTCAGAGTGCAAAACAATATGTCTACTCATGTTGGCTTTGTGAATGTCTGCCTTCCCTCCATGACGATGCTTCACATGTTCCTCGGCAGCAGTTAATCCAATTCTTACAAACATACAAATTTTGCAGACATTAATGTATAGCCAACCATCTTCTTCTATCATAGCTGATATGAAAAACTTCTCAGATTGTGTGCGATGGCATTCTTTGTGGTGTGCCTGGAGAAGGGCCATCTTATATGTGCGGTGACCACAAAGTTCACACCTGTAGCGATATTCTCCCGTGTGACTCGAGATGTGGTTGTAAAAATCTTCCTTTTTCTCTGACATGTAGTTGCACAGACGACAATGAAAAACAAAGGCAGCCATTTCAGGAGTGTGCTCTAGGAAATGATATATCAGATCAAAGCGACTATTCGATATATAATCACAATCTTTACACGTTACACTTTTCTCAAAGTTCATATGAGTTGGAATCCAGCTCAAGTCTATTGGAACATGGTCATCCTTATTCATTTCCTTCGGAGGTCCAACATGATCTTTTATTACAGGTGGAAAGTCTTCTTTTTTGAACTCACATAGCAGCTCCCTTTCAGTGTGAAAATTGACTAAGTGATTAGCCATGTGGCGACCAAAATAATCACACAAGTCACACTGAAATAAATCCACTACCCCTCCATCGTCCCATTCAACAACCTCTGCTGTTAGGGGCTGCACTACCGAGCCCCGTGTCACTCGTCGACATTCTATTGAGGCTAGAGACCCTATTGACTTAGATCTCTTTCCTTTCTTAGAAGACTGAGACTCAGGGGTTTTCAGATCACGACCTTCACTCGAGACTATAGAAGCATCATCTACAAAGCTACTCGTGCTCACTTTCCCAACACTAGCAGCATCGTCGTCCATATCCATGTCTTCACTGTTCATAGTGCTATCAGCAGTGTTTCCATCTGTTTTTATTGATACTTCTAAACCAACACTGCTAACTTTTGTCTCCTTAGTCTCTGCACTACGTTCAAATGAAATGTGACTTAATTTCTTATTTTGATCACTTGTGTTAAAAGAAATTCCAGTTGCTTCAGCCTCAATATTAAATCTTGTTTCCAAACCCTTCGAATCATTATTGGGTAAACCTTTAGCTTCACTGGTATGCACATCTACTGATGTTGACAATTTACGTTTTGTCGAGTTTATATCTTTTGACTCCCCTTCTGTGTTAGCAAGCATTGTCTTTCCTTTGTGTCTAACATCTTCATCACTATCTTTTGAATCTGGGTGAGATGCTCTTCTAGTCAGGGATGCTGTAACACCAACCTTCTTTTCATTATCTAAATCTTTAGATTTCTCAAGTACACCTTCCATTGGTGTTATGTCTAAGGTTGCCTTGGTGTTCCCATCTGATTCCTTTAAAATAATCTTACCTTCCACAGTGCTCTCTAGTTTTTCTTTAAGTTTAATATCAAGAGCATCCTGTGGAGTCTCTTTTCCTGTGTCGGGCACTGAAGTCTTTTCAGTGAGGTCTACCTCAGTTTTACCTCTATTCTCTCTACTTTCAATAACCATATCAAGCATTTCATCCAGTACTTTATCATCTTCCTTTGTCTGTGTGAGAGAAACTCCCTCTGAAGGTAAACTTTCAACCTCCATTATCTGCAATTTTCCACATGACCAGTCACCACTTGACTCATTCCTTGATGGGGCAACATTTTCATTTACCTGGTGAATCATGTGTGGTGGACTCAATACATTTGCGAGAGCAGATGCATTTGGCAGAGCATTACTAATTGTTGGGTCTACATCTAATAAACTTGGGGTAATCTGAGTGAGATCGGGCATGTCATCAGATAAACCATCGTTCTCAAACACATCAAATTGATGTGAATTTTCACCATCGCTTTTAAACGAAGAATCTTCAACATCTATCCTTGACTTTTTACTAACCGTTCCTCTAATCGGTGTTGTCAAGCCACGTTTTGCTGTTTCTCGAGAGTTCTTACTGGTGTCTTCAATTTTGTTATTAGAGCTATCAATATGTAAGATTTCTCCCTCACTTTTGATGGAGGAAGCTTCATCATCTAAGCAAAACTTTTTACTAACTTTCCCTTTTGCTGTTACACCATGTTTTGTTATCTCTCTGGAGTTACTTGTATCTTCACCTCCATCATCTGTGCTACCCCCTATATCATCATCATTAAGAGAGCTATTACTAAATGACTCTTTGTTGGATGTTTTTATTTGTTCATTTTTTGTGGCAGACAATTTTCTTTTCTTACCTTTTCTTGAAGTCGGGGTACCAATAGCTACTTCCCTTTTCAGAGCACAATTTAACTTGGTATTAACTGGAAGGAACATTTCATCATCAGAAATGGAGTCTTTGGCCTGAACCCAACTCTTTACAATAACTTCTTTCTTGACAATAACCACATCTTCTGTTACACTCTTGTTAAGTTTTTGACGAGAAATGCTGCTGACGACTGGCACAATATTTTCAGGAACCACAGATGGCGGCGTTTCACTTATTACTTTTACCTCTTCAACAATTGGTGGTGGTAATATCTCAGTAACTTTTCTTCTTCCACCTCTTCTCTTCAGTTTATCATCATCACTTAAAGTGACCACAAGTTTATGTGGTGCGGGAATCAAGACTTTAAGCTTCTTTTTCTCGGTAATCAATTCCTCTAATTCTCCTTGAGTGTGACGAGTTAATTTCAGACCCACAGAAGAATTTAAGTTCAGTTCTGGCTTGTAAACACTGTCTGCCATATACTTATCTGAGGATTTTTTACCACGTATCTTCCGTGCAGATGTGTCAGTCTTAATTGGTACTTTCTTTTTTCCTTTAGTGCTGCCTGGCGCTCTCTTCTTTGTACCTTTTCCAGTAGAACTTTTACTCTTCTTTTTATCTTTTGGTTTTCTTTTCTCTTTTACTTTGACAGGTAGTGCTTGATCAAGAGGTTCCTCTGACACCTGTGAGCTTACTTCTGATTCTTCCGTTTCTCCATCATCTGACATAACAGTTTCGTCAATAACCATATAGCCCTCATCATCATCATCATCGTCATCATCATTACTCATATCCATTTTATCACTGACAGAACTTAAGGATTCATATTTACTGCTGTTAGATTTATTTGGCTTTTCCTCATCTTCTGAATCAGAATCAGACAGAATTACAATTTTCTTAAACTTTCTGTTCTTTTTATTGGTTGCTTTTATGTTACGTAAGTCGTCGTCCGACTCAGATGAATCCTTTACAGGGGGCTTGACTTTACTGCTGCTAGCTTCAGTGGGTTTATGTGTCACTTTTTTCTTTTCAGATGTTTTTGTCTTATTCTTACTTTCATCAATAGTGACGGCCTTGTGCGCATTCTTCCGGGCAGCATCCTTCTCCTTCCTGATCTTTGGAATCTTGAAACTTAATATTTTACCTGATGATTTTGGCGGTACTTTAACCCCACATAGTTCCGAGTATTTGTTTGTATTTCCACCAACTTCACTTACCACTTCCTCAGGTTCCTGTACCTTCTTTGAAGAAGCAGGTGTTTCTACACTTGCAGTGAGAGAGGCAGATTTGGATGGTACTGGTTTACTAGGCTGTTCTTTTGGTCGAGGCTTAAAGAATGGGTTTCCGTTTCCCCTGGGTCGCTCCGGGATGCCTAACTGAGCTTCTCTGTCACGGTTTAATTGTTCATAGGCATTCTTAGCCTGGCGAAGAATTCCTACCGTACAAATTCTTAGTGTTATTGGATAGCCCTGCAAATGATGCCCATTTACAAGTTCCAAGGCTTCACGGGCACTAGCATGACTGGGAAAATGTATATAGGCAGTTCCCTTACACAGGTAGTGACTGTCTAATTCAATAGATATGTCACGCAAGATGTACTCCTGAAAGAAGTGATATATGTGATTAGAATTAGTGAATGGAGGCAAACCTCTCATCATTAGGCATGTGAATGTTTGTCCAATCAGGGAACCACTAGCTGACTGAGCGGGATTTGGATCGACTACTCCAACACTTGAACTGGGTGGTTGCTGTACTGGATAGTTTCCAGGTAATGCAGCTGCTGGCTGTGGCTGCCAAACACTCCCTGAAGGCCTCTCTACCCTTGATGTCATACGTGGGTCTCTATACTGGGATCCTGTCATGGTTGGGTATATACCAGCTTCTTGCCTGGGATCCCTGCTTCCTCTTGCAGGAATACCAGAAAAATTTCCAAGTTCATGTCTGGGATCACGAGCCGGTGTTCCTGACACACCAATATATGCTCCAGCTTCATGTCTAGGATCTCTCACTTGTGGACCACTTGCACTAGGAAACTTTCCAGGATCTTGTCTAGGATCTCTGTTTGCAGAATTAGAAGCCACATAAAATTTCCCAGCATCATCCCTTCCATCTCTAATTAAAGTGGTAGAAAAACTTCCGGATTCCTGTCTTGGATCACGATTACTTTGGTGTCTTGGGTCTCTTAAACTCGGTAAACCTCCTCCAGTTGACGTTGTTGATAATCTTGGGTCCCTACTACGTGATATAACCGACACGGAATCATTCTCAGGGGGATCAACCTGTTGTTTTAATCTTGGATCTCTGGGAGGTTGGGTTGATACATTCTGATTAACTTGCCGAGGGTCTCTCAAGACAGATGGTTTTTCTTCTACCCCTTTCTCACTCTCTGGTATGAGTAGGTCCAGGACAGATAAAGAATCTTTACCCTTTATGCTCGATTCTGATTTTACAGAAACATTTTCTTTGGCGGAAGTCATACCCAAAGAATGTGTTGGAGATTTAACTTCTGACAAACTAGTCTGTCTCTTTAATTTATACTTTTCCATCTGGGTGAGAGCTACACCCTGCTGACCTGGTTTGATTAATTCTCCAGCTTGGTGTGCAATTCGAGAACGTATATTATCTAACCTGTTCACCATGTATCTGTGTCCTTCTTTGTCTGTTAATTCATCAGGTCGTTTGTTGGAAGGACTAGGAGAAAGATGAGGTTCAGGAGGAGGTGATTTTGGCAGTGGGGGCTGGAACGATTTTGGTAATGGTGACTGATGTGATTTTACCAAAGATGACTGGTGTGATTTTGGCAATGGAGGCTGATGTGACTTTGACAACGAAGCTTGAAGTGTCGCTGGTGATGAAGGCCGATTTGATTTTGGCAATGCAGGCTGATGTGATGCAGGTAATGGAGGCTGATGTGGCTTAGGCAATGGTGGCTGATGAACCTTAGGTAAAGGAGGATGATGTGACTTTGGTAATGGAGGTTGATGCTGGTGATGTCTCATGTCCACATCACTGACATTTTCTCGGATGCTCTGAGAATCATTTGGTCTTGTAGTGGAAGAGGCCTGAAACCACCCTGCGCCAGAGGTTGTTGACTGACTGTGGGGAATATGGCCTAGTGACTTATCACAAATTTGACCAGCTGTAGTTTGCCTTTGGGGAAGAGGTATATTTGACAAGGAGACTGGTGCACTACTTCCTGTGTCAGAGGTCCTAGCTGCATCTTTTATGTGTGGGACCTGATGACCTGAGTAATGACTCTGTCTCTCTTGCATTTTTGCCTGGTAAATGTGAGGTAGTGGTATGCTCTTTGGAATCTGCCGAAGATCTACATCTTTTTTACACAAACCTGTGGATGAATGAGCCATACTCACTGCAGGGTGTTGACGTTCTGTCATTTCCAAATCCTGACAGTTCCATACTTCTTCAGGATCATAAGGTTCATCCTCATCAGCTTTGGCTTTAATAGCAGGACCCACAAAATCCTCATAACGGTAAGATGGACCTTGCTCAGAGCTGGAAGTATTAGACTGGGGTTTTTCATTTGCACGAATCTGTGCGAGAGCTTTCTTTATCGCTTCTAGATCAACACCTTTCTGCTGCAGATTCTCTAGGGGTATGGTTTTTACTGGTGTTCCCTCTTCTGAGGAAACAATTGGACTGAAAGAAGCTTCCATATCTGGAGACTGAGGGGTGTCAACTGCCTCAAACCCACAACTAGGAGACTGGTCTGGGGACATGGGTGTGTCACATGGGGTGCTTTGTTGACTTTCCCTTTGGGGTGGAACATGATGGGTTGTGCTTGAATGAGAGCTACTTACTTTCCAATGGTGGGACTGGTTTCTGGGATCACTATTCAGGCCACGAGAATAGTCCCTCATTGCATTAGGGTGGTGTGATGGCTTTGAAGAATTATCATCATGTTGGGACCTGCGTCTCTGAAGGTGATAATCTCCTCTGTCATCCACTACTTCATTTGTAGCTTGACTTGAACTTCTTCCCGTAAAAAACTGGTCTCCCCTTGCTCTAACTTCATCCCTCCATCCTCGTGATCGTGATGTTATTGAAGTACTAGCTTCTTCTCGTGGCCCAGATGAATCTCCAAATATACCAAAAAGCTTTTGGAGCTTCTCTCTAGAGTTCTGGAATTTTTCTGTATTTGGTTCAGCTATATTTCCTATATCCCCAAAAGGATGCGGAATATCACGGCTGGTTGCTGATGGGGGCATAGGAAGATCAAGGAGGCTGTTCCTCTTTGAAGACATTTTCCCCTCCAACTGTCTTCTCTCGTGTTCACCGAGACTGTGTTGGCGTTCCATTCTGGGAGCCTCTCTCTCCCTGCTGCGATCACACTGCCTCTCTTGAGAACTGCTCCCTCTGACACCGTCACGATTCCTTTCTCGCTCATGATCCCTCTCTCTAAAACTACCTCCTCTTTCTCGGTTTCTCTCATATTCTCTCTCATTTAAGGTCCTAATCCTTGCATCTCTCTCTGCACTTCTTTCCATTCCCCTATGTCTATCAAGATCATGGCTTCGTCTTCTTTCATAGTCTTTGGATCTACTCCTCTCATATTCTCTTTCTCTAGATTTTTCATTTCCACGTTCTCTGTTTCTATCAACATGCCTCGCTTCACCCCGATCAAAGTCTCTGCCTCGACCTCTCTCATAGCTACCTTCCCTCGACACATCCATTCCCCCCCTATCCTTTGCCCTTTCCTCACGCCCCAACTCCCTTGGTTTTTCTCCTCCCCCACTCTCTCTTGTGCTTTTCCGTTCCCCTGATGCAGGGTTGTGTACCGGTGATGGCCTGTGTGTGTGAACTGGGTTCATTCCATGACCTGGTGAGGGTTGACCAACACCTGCATGAACCCCCGTTCCATGTGCAAAACCATGTCCAGTCAAACTACTCGGTTTAGGAGCAGTTCCAGAATAACCTGTTCGAATTCCTGAATAGCTTGTTTCAGGTTCAGAACGATTTAACTCCGGCGGAGAATAACTGAGTTCAGGACCAGTGTAACTTGGTTCAGGTCTTGAATGACTTGGTTCTGGACCAGAAGAATTTACTTCTAGTGTTGGGCTAGATCCAGCAACAGGTTTCTGTAACACCAAAAAATAAAAAAGTAAAAATCCAATTTCTCTCACACACACGCACACGCACGCACACACACGCACACACACACACACACACACACTTCCTTCCTTCAGCCTTCATGGGGTAAAGATGTGTGTAGTCGGCACTGCCCGCTAACGCAGCCGTGGTCTCTTGACCATGGAGACAGCTGCCAGCCCGGTCTGTCGGGCCCTCCCCTTCCCCATCTCCTCCTTCCCATCTGGATTTATCAACATCCTCCCACCAACAGTACAGTGCAAAGATTGACCATCAACCCACAAGCGATATACAAAAGTGGCAATTTCAACTCGAAGGAAAAGCACAAAAACACAGCAATACTGAGTGTGGCTGGATCTGACTTAACCTGACCTAACCTGAAGGATGGAGCACACCTGCATTGCCTCAAGCTACTGTCCTGGCCACACACCTGCCCAACTGCATCCAGCCCATACGAGCACGAACTGATTGCTATAAGAACAGGCCAGTCCCAACCATTGTAAAAATTATCAACACCTAATTAATATATATCATATTTGTATCACTTATGTTACTTGCATATCATTTGTAAATCAAGAGACCCATTCTCCAATTATGTAATTGTATATTTTCAGCCTTCTGGCTGCCATGCTCTTTCAATAAACCGTTTATTATTATTATTATTATATCACACACACACACACACACGCACACACACACGCACGCACACACACACTTGCACACACACGCGCACACACACACACGCGCACACACACGCGCACACACACATGTGCACACACGCACGCACACACGCACACACCCACCATGCATAAGACGGGGATACATTCCAAGAAAACACCACATTAGGCAAAACAATGTACACCCACTAAAAAATTATTGGGCACCCGTGTCATATTATATCACGCCATAAGGGTGCCCAATAATTTTTAGTGGGTGTACAATGAACCCTGTTCATGTTCGTGAGGCATCTTTTGATCCAACTTGTCAAAGAAAATTTTAAAACACCATAAAAGGTAGTTACCTTCCTACAAATTAATGGTCCTCCTTAATTTTTTTTTTTACATAGCTATCTCAAATTATGTATAAAGAAAGCTACCTAAAAACAGATAACCAATATATAACTGGAAAAAAAATGCCCCCTCCCCAAACAATACAGTATAGTAAGTTCTCGTCTAACAGTGACCCTGACAATGTTGTTTCGTTATAACGTCGCTACTCTTTAGATCCCAAAGATTCTGACAACGTCCCGCCGATTCGGTATAACGTCGTCGCGGACTACTTTGTATGGTGCATCACCCTCTTTCACCCAGTCAGAGCGGGAGGAGGAGCCACCCTCCAGGTCTCAGTGACTCCCCACCACCTTCCTCCTCTCCACTACCCACCACACACTCGCTCCACCTTCGCCCATCAGTGAATACAATACAAAATTATTTAGTTTATTTATCTTTTTGGATGTATAATAAATACTATTTTCTATAAAAATTACATTGAATTTATGTATATGCAATGTATTTTATGGGACAAAGGGAGGCTGGGGAACATAACTCCTGTATTTTATCTATTTCTTATGGGGAAAATTGATTCTGTTAACATTGTTTTCGTTGACGTCGCAGTTTTCAGGAACAGAATCACGACGTTAAGCGAGGACTTACTGTCAATACAATCATACCGGTCCAGTACTTAAAAATGCACCTCACATTTCCATCAAAAAATTTTACCGTATTTAATAGTGTTCAAAATCAAAGCATCAATACAATAGCAAAAAGCAGAGATTAATGGTAAATGTAGGAAAATACTAAAGAGTGATCATCAACTATCTGCCCCCATCATAGCCTGGTGTCATTTAATCTACTTAACAAATATTTATGGTCTGATACAGCTCACTACATTTGGTATTCATAAATAATAATACAAAACATACACAGTATTTTGTTTTTAGAGTGCATTTGTTTTAAAATATCTCACATTTATAGCTGCATTGTATCATAAATATTTCTAATCAAGAAAAAATTTCAGCATCAACCATTCATGCTGCCGCCTGGTCCTCCCTTCCCCTGAACATTCTTTATATTCACTTTCTTGGATAATTTCAATAGTGAAACCTCTATTTAATGGACCATACAGAGATGAAAGTTTGTCATATCGAGGGTTCATTAGATGTGAAACTCCCATCTAACGGATAATATAGGAAGAGAGGTCTGTTATATGGAGGTTTCACTGTATCTTTCAATGACCGGTCAGTGCCCTCACTACTGTAATCGTAAAAAATGAAAACAGAACTACGCTGCTATATCTCTACTGGTCAGACAGTGATTATCTCTGCATAGGGTAGATTGCAAGCAAAGCATCAACCTGTTGGCCCTGGACATATATTTAGTAAGGGTGGACATACAACTGATAGGGCTGGACATATACTGAGTAGGGGCTGGACATTGTATCTGATAAAGCTGGGTATATGATGAGGTCAAACAAGGTAACACACCATTAGAGACATAAATAAATGACGTGAATTTACTCGCATCAGTAACAGGCTTTACGTCACCCCCATCTCCCCAACACTTACCCCTTGTGCCTTCTGAACCTTTTCGTGCATGCTGCGAATAACAGCTTCCATCTTCTCTAACATCTCCATCCTTGGTCTATAAAAAATATGCAACAAAACTATAGTAATCCATGCAGATACTACGAGCAACTAAAATAATATTTCCTTCAAGAAACAATCCAATCAATGACTGGGGAGGTGTTTTAAAATATTACATTAAATAACTCATGTGTTGATGAAGCTTTTGATAACTTTAAATAGAGTTAAATCTTCAGAATTCCCAAGGATCATTATCTCAACTAGTGCCTCTTACTGCCTAATCTTCTGAAGCCATCACATAAAAAGTCATAGGTTTACTATTGATCATAAATATCAATTGGGAGAAAGTGAGGATCTGCATTTAAATCTCATTTTCTTAACACCTGTGAAGTTAAGAGCCAAAAAACATTGCATTAAAATTTTATTTTTCTGAATGGAGTACAGTATCTAACTCAGATTATTCTACAACATTACATTACACTACACGATATAGTTTGTATTTGCAAAGCTCCATCTAATTCGTCCCCAAAACCTAGAAAGGCCTGAGCACCTATCATCCCCAAACTGCAGAGTGATTAAACTTACGCTCTAGGTAATGGCTTTGTTAAAAACCCATGAAGTCCATGTAACCGATCAAGTTGGCCTGGGCTCGTGCCGATCTGTTGAGAACGCACCTCTAGTTTTGAAATCATGCGCTCCACAAAAGGAACATATGAGCGCAGATGATTAAGTTTCTCTTGCACTTCTGAAAAGAAAGAAAAAACAATATCTAATGATAATTTCTTTGGTCCAAAAATTTAATAGAAACTTTTGAACAGATATGGATAATCATTAGACATGACAACAATTCCCAATGTAATAGATTACTGTATATTACTAACCACAGACTGTTCTAGAAAATGTATAATACTGTGCATTGTTTCAAACAGCTTGGTAATCGTGCACACAAAAATTAATACTATGACAACACTTTATATGTCCATCCCATAGTATCTTCTCATATGTACAATCATCTACACTTACAGTATACCTGCTACAGTGGCTGGTGCATTTGTGAGATGTGGCAACTCTGTGTTTGTTTAACTGTATTAAACCTACTGGAATGACCCTAAGGAACCCAATAGTAGCCAGACTAAGGATGCTTGATAAGCATTCCACAACATTGCCACATCTCACAAAATGCGCCAGCCCCTGTACCAGGTATAAGTGCAGCCGACTGCCCATGCATGGATGAAGTTCAACTCACAAAGAAACCACGCAACTAATTAATTCTGTCATCCAAGAACATTCTCATCTGGGAGATGTGACCAGTTCTAGTAATGTTTGCCATGTACGTAGTTCTTATTTTCCTCAGCACAAAAACTACCTTCCCTCAAACTGTAACAGTAGATTGGCAATTCTCTTTTGGAACTAGACTGATATTATTTTGAAAATAATAACACACAGGAATCAAGAACCATGAAAAAAAAAATCTATAAACCAGGAAATGTTAAAACTTCTGGTTCATCATAAATGAAAAATTACATATCAAAATGATAAAACTTTAACAAATCTTTGAATTGACATTTACAAATAATTTCAAGTAAATTTAGCGATTATTGTATAAGAAAAGAAATACCGTATAGGCATTCTCAAAATATATGTGGCCATGGAGCTTCACTACACACTGCCCCTTGAATTCCCTAAAAGGTGTTATACGGGACTTGACTAGAGGCCTAGTAGCCCCCGTAAGCCCCAGCCTAAGTTACTCCACATAATTTTTTTTGTATTTTTGGTCTACTGAAAGCAAACTTCAGAACCTTCCTGTAACCCTAAGCAAGAATCAGTCACAAGAGAGTAAATTTCTTTTATTTAATGTGCCACATATTACATGAGAGTAAATGAGGAGAAATTGTACAATACGGCAATTGGCTGAGTGACTGTGGTGGCAGAAATGAGTACGGTACTTGTCCCCAGTGAGTTTGAGGAGTAAGTTATATGGTGACTGTAGGCAAATGATGACACAATAAAAGTTTATTAATAGACTAAAAACATATTGATGGTAAAAAAAAAAAATTTGCATACATTTTCTTGGACAAATTCAGAAAGGGCCTGAAAAGTTTGTAAATTGAATCATGGGGCAAAATCCATTTTCTCCTAACTCCAGATTTTCAAAAACTGTACCTTCTTGAAATGAATTATAAAAGGGTTCCATTCCTGAAAACCTTTCGTGATATGATTTTTTTTAATAAACCAGATCACAATTTCCCATACACTCCCATTGTAAAAGCAGATAAATTCCTACAAATTTAATGAACATTTTTGTATACATGATGATTATAAGTGAAATACATGCAGTGCAGCACACGAAAGTTACTGAAAATCTGCACCCCTGGTTGAGGTGCAGTGAGGCCCAGCCGAGACATATGGCTGTAATTTGGTAGTGATGCTCCAATAGTAGGTAAGCATTACATTTCATGAAGTTTGACTTTCACAGGATAAAATTTTTATAATGTTTTATCTGATATAGAAGTACTAAACTTATCCATTAAATATTTTCTTCTTTCCACTCATATCAAATCAAACTCTGGAAACCAAATACATCAACAGTCCCACAGTCGAAATACCATGAGTCGGCATTTTGCCACTACTTCACATAACAATCCTGTGAGCTGTAATAACTAAAACACCACCTGTGTTGTATCCTATTTCATCCTCTTAATACAGTACAGTACTGTTATGTACCAATCCTTGTCTTTATAAGCTAACAATTGCTCAATATGGGAAGTCCTGTAACATCTGTGTCAGCACTTCAACATTTTCCGAGACCGAAAATTTTACGAAAAAGTGGGGAAAGGGATAAACGTAACCTCAGATTTTTCATATGTATGTAAATCAAACTGCAGGAGAAAATATCTACTTTTGTAACTCAAAATTTTAAAATTTTCGTAAACCAGATCTTTGTAAATCAGGGAATGCCTGTGTGTGTGTGTGTGTGTGTGCACATGGTGGGGAGGGGGGCACTTGTATTGATCACGAGCCAGCAACTCATGTGGTCCACTCAGCAGGGCAGTTAAGTGGTAAGATATGCTACATGATAACTACTGAGCACTTCATTAGCTGAATCATTTAGGGTCCCTTTCAATTCAGTACAATTACAACATCCTGTGTATTGTGCAGAAAAAATAATTATCTGTTTTATCTAATAATGTACAGTACAGTGCAGTACTACATGTATCATGTTAATCTATTTGGACAAGCATAAGTACCCGAGTGAGTGAGTGAGTGAGTGAGTGAGTGTGTGTGTGTGTGTGTGTGTGTGTGAAGAATATTGAGTATTTGAGAGAGAGAGAGACTGAAAGAATGTGTGAGAAAGAGAGAGCGAGCGAGTGTGAGTGTCTGTACAAAAATCCTGGAGGAGAATGGCCTTGAGGAATCCGACAGGCATGACACTGTATAACCTACAACACAAGAGTCCCTGACAAAGCATTTCCCCCACATGGTCTTTCCACCCGTCTGATCAGTCCAGTAAGCTGAACTATTATTTTCAGATACAGTACAGTATTTCTAATTTATCTTTTGGGACAAAATAACTCAATTGAATGTGATGTTGATCCAGTTCAAAATTCAAGTACTGTACTTTCAAAAACTTTGCTAAATTAATAAAAGCTCTCCTGTAGATATTCCAATTCAACAAATTCACAAGTACCCTGCACTGTACTAAACTGTATGAAAATTACTTTAAATCTCAAACCCATGCAATACATGCCAATGTAATATACTATACTTGTTTAGGATCTAAAACTGCTTCCAATCTTCCCTTAGACAGTACAGTGGTCCCTCGGTTAACGAACACAATTTGTTCCAGAGGGTCGTTCGTTAACCGAAACCATTGTTTCAATGGGATTTTCGGTAATTGGTTCCAGCTCACCGAAAATTACATACAAAGTAAAAAAAAAAAATGCAGTAAAGTACACTTACTTTGAGGTGTGTATGTAGAAGGCTCCTGGTTGATGATGATGATGATGGGAATTAGAAGTGGGGGTGGAGGAGAAGGGAGAAGAGAAGGAAGTGGAAGAGAAATCACCCCATGCTTGATCCTGTCATTTCACCCATAAAATTTTAAGTTCACTCGGTGTAATTCAAGATTATTTTCTTTAAATCAACACTGCACTGCACTATATATTGTCAATATGTTAAATAAATTTCAGAATGACCAATAATTGTACTGTAAAAACGTTAAAATACTCTGTGTTCAAGAGACCCACAAGCAAGATGTTTCCTCCACTGAACAGAGATACAAACTGAGGCCTTGGTGGGTGAGTGAAGTGGCTGTTGGGCACACCAAAAATGAGTTCCCTGTACTGCAATTTTGTTAAATAAGTGTTAAAATGACTAAAAATGTTAATATAAAACTTGGAAAATTATTGAATAGTACAACCTTCTTGATATTTACTCCAATTTTAACCTATGTAAGCCCTAGAACCGATTTCTGTATTGGCGGACTAATCTTCCAGCTGGTGAGCAAGCCAAAACATGTCAAAACATTTTCGTAAGAATTTCATTTACCGAAATGAAGATTCTTATGGAAGGCAATTCGTTAACCGAAATTTCCTCAACCGAGGTGTTCGTTAACCGAGGGACCACTGTAATGTCAATGCCACTTAACAATGAAGTCTTCTTATTCCTTCGTTTCTTAACTCAACTCATATCGTACCCGGTAATCAAAATTTTAATCTTTAACAAATGTCAGTACATAAACATATATACAGGTACAGTAAACGACAAATATTAAAATCTCTCAGATTTACTTAACCAGGGTAATCTGTGATTAACAAGTCCACCTTTACAGTTAAGGCTGACATAACCTTCTCATGGCCAGTCCTTAGTCCTTTTAATTTCTGCTTTTCTAGCTGGTTACAGCATGTAGTTCCTTATATTAATGATCTTTGTGACAAACAACTCTACGTAAATGACTTGACACTGCCCATCTCGCACAACAAAATTCTTGACGACAGACAACACTCATCCTCATCTCTACAGGAAGACCTCTCATGCATGGCTGAGTGGGATGCATCTAACCTGGCTTCCTTCATTGCTACTAAAAAACAAAATGCATTATACTGTATTTAGTTATTGGTATGATATCACAGATTTCAACCCAACTCCTAACCTCTTCACAATGGGATGCCACTTTTAATATTTTATTTGGTTAACACCATACAATTTTATTCAGCACAGCAAGACACAAGTGGTTAACATCACTATCATCCCATCATCACACTGCATTGAGATTTTAGGCGTCACCCTTCGCGTAACAAATTCTGCTTGAAATTTAACTAAAACTGCTCAATGAAGCTTGGAATAAAAATTCACAGCCTGGCCCTAGTTTACTGATGAACAACCATTTGTGTCATGTGTGCTTCCAGATGAAATACTGCTGTCATCTGTGGATCGGGTGTGGTATAGGGGCACTACGCCTCCCTCATTTGGTCCAGAAAAACACAATCGGCTCACTTAACAATAATGTGCTTCCTGGAAACCTCTAGTATTACACCTCTGCAGTGAAAACTCTTTGCCTTCCCTATTCTATGGATATATGTAATTCCAAAATCAGTGTTCTGACAAGGTACACTCACCACTCTCTCTCAATTAGCCCCCAAAAGTATCTGGGAGGGCTCATGACTTTTCCGTTGAAATTCCATTCAGCAGAACCCCTGCCTATCAAAACTCATTTACATTCAGAACTAACATTCTGTAGAACTCCTTCACAAAGTTTTTCCTATCATATAACCTTAAACAGATCAAATTATTCAGCTTGACAACAATGCTTGTCTGTTCTCTCATGGAGTGTTCTACTTCTCTGAAAAAAAACTCAAATAGTGCAATAAAGTAGTTCCAACAGTAATTGCATGGCTAACAATAACAAAGTTCTCAAACGTAACTGTCCACCAAACCGAGTCAAATGTGTATTAAGTTTACCAAGAATGAGTGGCTGTGTAGTAAAAGCAATAAGAACTTTTAAGTTCCATTTAGCACCAAAAGCACAATAGTGTGAAAACAAAGTACTTGTGCTGTATAATGTAACAAACATAATGATGTTACATACCAAAACAAAGCAAGTCACTCTACCTACCTGAGAGAAAAACTTAAGTCAGAAAAACTAATTCATCTGAATATTAGACCATACAAGTTTTAATGTACAGTATCTTGACAAATTCTCACATACAAATCTCTACTACATTCCTGATAACTATTAATATGAAATTGAGTTTGTCTTAAGGGTAAATTATAATTATTGTCACTTCAGTGATTCCTTTACTTTATACAGTCCATTCACAATTTCAATAAAACTTCCACCAATTTCCTTCAAATTGGAAATAAATATACATCAACCTCTGCAATGTGCATCATTATTTTGAGTGACTTTAGCACCTAATGGCCTTTTGGTTACTCATATTCAATTGTTGTCATAAATCTTTCCACAAATCTAATAATTAAAGCAAGTTTTTTCTAGGTTTTGTTCAAAAACAGCAGTAAGACAGGCATTGGTAACAGCAAAATATCTTTTACCTTTCACACACTCGCACAAAACCATCCCGCAAATGAATATGATCAATTAAGTATTATAAATATTATACCAATGGAAAAAAGGCCTGCCCTCTCCAGCCAAGATTCACATTTGACCCTTAAATCGGCTATATTATTTGTGTTGATGAGATGGAAGTCATTTCTTATCCCCATAGCCAACAAACTCCTCAGCTTCCACACCTTCATATGAGGAAAATGACTGGCAGAGGAAGTAATAATTACCCTAAGTATGTGTGTGTGTGTGTAATACAGGAGCCATGGCCAAGGATTGGTAAAGAATGGAAATGCTACTGGTAGTCCTAGAAAACTTAGAGAAATGTTGAAGGCATCAGACAATGTTGGGGTACCGATGGTGACCAAATTGATTAATGCAATTAGGATAGACTGTATTGTTCCAGCTGACTGGTTGAGGCTGAAGAGCAGAACTTTGAATACTGTACTTACAAGGGAAAAGGTGATGCACTTGAAAGTGGGAACTATAGGAGTCTGAAGCTGTTAGATAAGGTTATGAAAGTTGTGTCAAGTGATTGAGAAGTTTTTAAGAGAAAGTGGACATCATTGAAATGGAGGTTGGGTTCATGTCAGGCAGAGGGACTACAGAGGCATTACCTATTTATGGAGAGGCAACTACAGGAGAATGATCAAAGAAAGGAAAGCTGTACCATGTAGACTTACAGGAGGCATATGACAGAGTACCATGTAAGGTAACACAGTGGGCAATGAGAAAGTTAGGGGTAAAAGAGTGTCTTGTCTGATGGTTATGGCACTATATGAGGGCTCAATAACTGCTGAGAGCAAATAGAGGAATGTGAAGTGAATGTAGGGGTCCACCATGGGACTTTTTTAAGTCCCCTTGTGTCTATCAAGGTGCTGGATGCACTATTGTGAGATTTTAGGACTGGTCTGCCCTAGAAACTGCTGTAAGCCGATAACTTAGTGCTGATAGTAGAGAAGAAATTTAAGATACAGAAAGATGGAATGGTATCAAAGTATGCAAAAAAAAATGTGGTGAAAATAAAAGTGCTGATGAGTGGCAGGGGGTGACCTGTGATGGAAAATGGAAATGGTTATGTGCTGTCTGTAAGAAAGGAAATGGCAGAAACTATACTGTGAATAGAAGTGGAGGAGGGGCAAACAAGAGGTGATGTGGTGTAAATGTCAGACTGCAAAATGTTGCTGACCCCGAGTCCACTACATGAACAGGTAATGACATGGCCTTAGAAAGGCTGGGGAAACTCAACATTAGGGATACATCCCTGGACTGTACCAATGAGCTTTGCTACCTAGGCAACTACGATATGCTATGTATGTATGTGGTGACCTGTGGTGTAATGGTAAGCATGTTCACCTAGCAAGCGAGTGGACCCGGGTTCAATCCCCAGGCAGGGTGAAACTATGGGCAAGTTTCTTTACGCCATTTGCCCGTCTACCCAGCAGTAATTGGGGACCTGGATGTTCATCGATTTGCGGATCGTGTTCCGGGGTAATGGGTAGCCAGTGCAGTTGGCGAGTTGTCCGGTCTTTTCGGACTATTCCTTGACACTGGGTCACTCAGATCGTTAACTCTGGGTTTGGTTGTTGTGTTGGCGACAGTTTCTACACCTTAAAACAAATTCACGCCTAGGTGGCCCTTGGGCCGGCCATCCTCATTACACCAGGGGCAACCACCTGTATGTATGTATGTATGTATAGAAATAGTGGAAGAGTATTTGCAATTATGTGTGTAAGTGTAAGATAGTTTTTGAGTTTACAGAAGTACTAGATATGTTTATGTGGAAAAAGTTTGTCTGAAGGAGTATACGTGTGTGTGTGTATTTATAACATATCTTCATACAGTAACATACATTACTTGGTTAAGTGTAAATCACATAGTACCTGGGCAATTAACGATGCGTGTGCAAATTTGTATGCATATGAATGTGTGTGTGTGTGTGTGTGGAAATATGAGTTTAAGAGTACTGCATGTGCACATGTGTCTACACAGTATGTCCTAAACAGAAAAATACATTATTTAATCATCTCAATGGTTTCACTGGTAGCAAGTTAGTGTTTGTCAATTAATCACAAAATAATTGTCAAGCTGTGCTACGCTTCAACTGATATTTTTTGCAGCTCCTCATTAAAATCTCAATCATATTCAACATTTTCATCATCAAAATACATTTGCATAAAATATCAACAGAAAGCATCATCATACACAAAATTTTTATGAGCTTGCAAAAATAACACAAAGTGCAAATAAAATCACTGTTGTTGTGACCATCAAGTCCTTCGGCAGGTACAGTAAATCAAACTCTACTGCCAAGAACCGCTTACCAAACTCCCATCTTCCTGTTGCCTCTAAAGGGTGAACCCGGAGATTAATGAAGAAGCACAACTTGGACAGTCTTATTAGTTGTCATACACGACAACGGCTTAACTTTCTGAAACATTTGAAATACTTATAAGCAAAACTCACTACAGTACTGGATTGATGACCTTTTGATATTATACTGCTGCTACATATTTGAAAACATTATCATGGCCCATTCAGGAAGAGGAAAACAAGTTATAATAAAAAGCAATGAATAAATATGCAAGAAAGATCTTGTAATTTGACTTTCTAGTGGAGCCTAAAGCCATGTAGCTCTTGTAACAGACAACTGTTTACTGTGGGGTAACATGTTTCAGGCAGACCCAACCCCATGATACCATCCTGGGTTGAACTATCAATCCATTTTAGGTGTACAAATCACTCTTCTTCCCAATCACACCATTCACCTCAAATGACAGGACTTTGATATATGAGTTGCCCCCTGTATGCTGGGAGGTCTCATTAAAGCTATGTCTGAAATTCACTACACATTACACTTAGGACACTGCCAGGCACCTTAGATTCCATCTGACTTGTTGGAGACCCAAGGAAAGAAGACTTGCATAATAATAACAGAAAGATAACATCCTTTATGTCATTTCCCACAATTTCTGGGGTAAAAACACCCAATTTAGCCAGTAGCACTTGCATGACAAGCATCCAGCTGAGTACAGCACAGTACTGTACACACTACAACAAGAAGCACCTCAATACCCTAACTGGGAAAGGAATTGGTCTCACATCTCCAAAGTTATAGTTCTTCTGACCTTCCACCCTGACTCCACATATGTTTAAACCAATAAATAAATAAATACTTTGTTATTTTCAAAGTTAAAACCAAAATACTGAATACTATACACGTACTAGTATTTGTTGATAATTACATGTAAATTTTAGTACAAAAACATATTTCCATTAATACCAAACATCTTTTATGAAATTAAACAAAAACATGGAAATAAAATCTATTCCAAATGGAATAATGTACAGGATTGTGCTCAAGAATCCAAACTGTTAACAACTCGGGTTTGAGGATAGCCGCTCCACACCATGGTCTAATATGCACAAGGTATAGTATAATGGTAGAGTATAACAGATGATAAGAGTAACAATGCACACTATTACTGTACAGTACTTATAAAACTAATTTAACAATAAATGATGACCAGTATTAATCTTATCCTGATTTACACAATGGGTGGAACAGTTTCAAAGAATAAACATGAAATTTTACCCTTGTTCACCACTTGGGAGTCTTACGTCACAGTTACTTTGCTTCCTGATGTTAATACAAAATTAAAGTAGAAATGAGCAGAAACTAACACTCAAAAAAATACAAATTGCTCTCAAGATTAAGATATTTAATATGAAATAAAGAAAGTGAAGAGCAGTTCATTCGAAACCTCAAGATACACCATACAGTACAGTACAGTAAAGTGAAATATCAATAACTTACTAAAAACAAAATTAACAAAAGTTTGAATAGTAAGGTATACACTTATACAGTCAAAAATTATATGCTCAGATGTAACTAGCAATACTACATACACATTTATAAGATTCTCACTAAACATATTTACACTGAAATAAAACATTTTTGTCCATATCAACTTAAATAAAATTTGGGTTTTTAAACTTTGGGCAAGCCAGATACAGTAGTTAAGAAATTGTGTACTGTACGTCAGTCAGCCACCACTGTACAAAAATTCTTAACTGTAGTATGATCAAGGTCCAGTCTGTGACAACTCTAGGACTGTTTAAAATGTGTGTGTGTGTGTGTGTGTGTGTGTGTAATAACACCCCCCCCCCAATAAAAAAATTAGGTTAATTCATAACAAGGGTAGTCCATAAGAGAAGTATGGATTCAAACAACATTCCTTTATTATAAGGTTATTTTGTCCTCATGCATAGAAAAAAATAAAATGTAACTTAAGATTATCACTTCAGTACTCACCACACATGTAAAGGGGGTGATAATGAACAGTTGTGGGGCTGTGTGTGTTGCCAACTGCTCCTTCAAAATCCCCATTAATTTTTTTTCTCTAGGATCTCTCATTAGTTTACAATGGTGACTCACACATGCTTATGCTTACTGTATTTCATTTCATTTTCAGAATTATGGGAAAGGTACTGTATTTAAAACACCACTATGTATGGTACACTACTATGCTGTTTAGCACATAAAACAAATTCTACTGGGGAGATCTGGAGTCTAAATAGTACCCAGATGATTCAGCCAATGGGATAATTAGAAGCCCATCCCATAAGCTCCCTCACCTACTCAACTGATTCTCCTTCCTTCCTCCTACACACCAATGCTTATCACCACTGTCTTGGTCACAGTTAGTAAATGTGTCCATTTGAACTTTCAAGACATTTTTTCCACCAAACTCACAAATTCGGCTTCAGGTCTGAATTTGCGGAGCTGTCCAGTTTGAGACAAATCGAGATGCAGGGAATCTCTCTTTGCAAGCACACATACACACACGTTGTACAGTATACAAATACAAAATGTATTCTTAAAGCAAAGTCTGCAGTCTAACCAGCTAAAAATTTACAAGGAAAAATCACGTGTCAGTAGAACAAGTTTAGTTTGGGTGAATTACTTTATTCCAGTTATTAAGTACGGTACACTACATACCCTGTGGATAGTCCATATTTGATGATTTAATGCCATATACTTCTTTTCTGAAAAAAATAGACAAATTCAATCAGGATTACAGAAAGTAAAAAAAAAATGAAAGGAAAAGAAAAAAGTAAACGTGTCAGAACTAATGTACTGTATTGTATAAATATAATGAAAATAGCAAAACTAAATTTATAATAATATCTTCAATTCAGAGGCTCTCAATCCTTTCTTCACTTCATCCCCAAATAACAGAACTATGGCTGAAGACACCCATCACAGTATACTGTACTGGTACTCCCCAACCCTTGGCCCAGAAAAGTTTAAACTAATGCAAACCTACTCATTACAATTACTATCTACAATTACTGCTATAGGCACCACAAGGTTTGATCAGATACTTATTAGAATCCATAGGAGATTAATTCAAGTTTAATGAAGTTCACTATTTTCATATTTGATTCCAATTTAACCAATCATGATGAACCATGTAAGATTAATGACCCCATTATTTGAGAACCACTATCTACATCAGAGAAAGAGAGAGAACATAATGAATAAAAGAGGACATGACCATATAATAAGCAAGTAACAGTAAGGAGAAACATACACAAAAGATCAAAGCAGTCTCATGATTACTCAAATCTTCAGGGTGTACTGTACAGTACTCCTGAAGATGTTAATGATCACAAAAATACATGTACGTATCTTTTTGTATTGTTTTCTTAGTGGTTATCAGTGTCATATACATGTACACTCTATTCCTACCTGTCCCAGATCTTTTTTCAGTGTGAAGTGGAATCAAAATGTTGCCCTCTAAAGGCATGAGGTCTAAGTCAGCTTTGTCAACAACCTGTCATGTACAGTACATACACCGCACCAACTATGGTTTCATCATCTTGTTTTCAGAGTCCGGCTCCTAATTTGGAATTCTTTCCAAGCTACCAAGTGTACCAGTAAATCCAAGAGGGGAGTAAAGTTGTCTGAGAAACCTGGCTCCATTTCTAGTTTCAAACTTTCCACCAGTTGCCTCCTGTTAACAAGAATCAGTTAGAAAGAGGGAGGTTGCAATACAGTACTGTACCAACAATCAAAGGACATGCACTACATAGAGGAGTTTCCAAACGTGCAATACTGTACTGTATTCCTGGCTGGAGCACCAGTCAACATCATGTTCACTTTCAACCTGATTAATCCCATCTAGTACCATTTCTTACATGATTACAAATTCCCTCTCCTCCCCTAACATTTCATTTTAACTTTCTTAAGTTATTGATATGGTGGTTGATTCTGATGCTATGTAAAATATGAGATTGCTACAACTGCAGTATCTGGCCCTATTGCTAAGGACCATCCACTTGCTGATGCTCTAACCTGCACTCACAAGTGTGGTTAGATGAAATAATGTATGAAGATAAAATGTCTGTCTTACTCGAATGATAATACCTAGTTCTGCAGCGAACTCCATTCACTCGATCACTCAAGATGTCACCTTCATGTCTGAGGACTAGTAACCATGGCACTCCACTTTCTTTACCAACCCTTCTCAGTGGACCCAACTTTTAACTTTAATCATGCCTTCACCAGTTTTTACCCATTAATATCTTTACTTTTATTCCCAACTACAAATTGCTCATATTTCACTGACTGTATACTGTATTGTATTCTCAGAAGAAAGTATAAGAGAAACTGGTATAACAATCAATGACAAATGTTCACAGTAGAGTACAGTACAATGGAAGAAGCACTCCCAGCCACAGTCCACCCTTTTGACGTAGCTATTAAGTTTCCAGGCTTACACCAAAAGCAACTTGGAAACTATATACTTGTACTGTCAATTATATTGAATGAACACTAGATATACAGTATAGGATCTGTACACTCAAATTATGAATACCTGCACTGTACAATACATTCTATTGTTTTCTGCATGAAAAAAGGCTAGCTTCAAGAAAATGCGATAAAGTCTGCTATCACTCCCAGAGCCACGGTTTGAATTAAGCAAGTGGTGTTGAGCAGCATACTCATGATTTGAATAATATGGTACAAGTAATTTTGATGTTCAGGGTGACCCAGAACATTATCAAAGAGAAGTATGGTCTTGAAACTGAGGTTAGACTAATGACAGTAGCACCAAACCTCCAGACAATAACAGCCGAGAAATAATTCTTCAAAAATTAATGCTGTTATTCAAGCGTTTTTATTGACTCGCCAGAGGAAAGGCATGGTGGATAAAACCCTTGAAAGCCCGGGGACTCCAAGAATAGCACACAAACAAGGGTTTGCATTTTGTTGGTGTCACTGAGGTGCAAGATGTGCAAGACATTATCCAAGGTGCATTTTATAAGTCTGGGAAAGATGAAACGTACAATATGAAAACACGTACTTGCAAACCTTAGCTTGTATATAAGAAAAATGGTGGTATGAGGTACACCAGATGCTGTACAGTACATCCAAATCTGGTTCATGTGAGGCTGGCAACCTGAATATGACTTTATGTATCTCATTTCACCACTCCAACCAATCTTAACACTGTTATTCATTTATTTTTTTATCAGTTTAATGTATCATAGGCATTATCCTGTAACACCTAATTTTGAAGGCCTTTAAGATTTTAATAATTCCATTAATGCCAATTTTTTTAAGGAAATCTGCAATACCATCAAGTTTCTTTAAATCTTTAACTTGAAGTTCTCAAGCAAAACTTTCTAGTTCCTCTTCCTTTTCTAAGTACAATTGGATATTCAGATAACCCGCTGTCAATTTGTTATTGTTTTTCTATTCAAAATGATGCTTAACAAAGCTTTGCAAGCATGGCTTATTAAACTGACTGTCCAAAGCCGAGTGCACTCTTAAGACGTGGGTTTTCAGGTACATAATAACAAATACTGATATCTTTTCACCACCAGAAGGTCACCTCTGCAGTAAACTGAGTTACATACTTTGGAGAAACAATTAATCCCACTCCTGCCCATTTTTAAACAGTATAGAAATTCTACTGGAAGCAGACCAATCCCACTGCCAATTTTTTTTCATTAATTATCCCTAAATTATCACCAAATCAGGTCATAACACTTTGCTCAACACGTGTAAGAAGAGCTTGAAGAAACATAGGCTCTCTGAAATTAAGATGGCAGCAATAGACGGTACTACTTAATAAGCAAGTAGATAAGGTTGACTTTTAGATATCCTGCTTCTAGAAATATAGAGGGTAACCTTTGCTTCCAGTCCACCCTTAAAGAAATGAGAGCTCCACAAGGAGGGTAACTTTTCAGTTTAAGGATACAGTAGTCTTACTGTCCTTCACCAACAAAATTATGGTTTGCACATAAAAAAGGAGCTGCCAGATGGAGGTGGTGTTAAGAATACACTATACAGTATTGTACTGTCCACAAATTCCTATTGTTTCAACATTGTTACTGAAATATTTGTCCAAGCATATCGATAAAATCCAACCAATAGCTTAATAGTCCTGCAGTGATTGGAAGGATTAACAACCACTTTGTAGTAAAGTACACTGTACTGATTTATTACTATGGAAAGCTTGGCTAAATATAGGCCCTGTAACCTATTTTTTTTTGAGGTAGGCCTCCTGAAACTCCAGCTTGACTCAGTCTAGTCCTTGTTCTAATGACACTACCTGTACAGTATTGTTTACAATACTGTATGTTAAAGCATTTAATCAAGTCAAACAGGTCTTCTTGCAATTATTAGATCTCTATTCTTGATAAATATCTACAATTACAGTACTCCAATGGCTTATTTTTCAAAGGATTTTTACATGTTTGTTTGTTTGTTTGTTTTAATGCAAAGAATGTAAGTCCAGTTAGGAGTAAGAAAAACACAACTGTGAGTTAATTTAGGAAATGACAAGTAGGGTGTGCCTTTGGTAAACAAAAACAATCATCAGTGAATTTGGAGTGATTTTAGCAGTACTGAACCACTGAGCAATATATACAGTACCAAAAATTGGCAGTGATCATTGATTCACACTTCCTATATCAGACACAATTCAGTTTTTTCCTTCTTGAATCCACAAAACACTGAAGTCATGCAGGCCATTTCCAAAGTGAATTCATAGTCCAGTACAGTACAGCAGTTTTCCCATTGCTCCCCCACAATTTTTACAATCAATTAAAACAAATCTTCATGAAATTTTAAAAGAACACAAGGCAATATAAAGTCATAAGTCTTTTACACTTTCTTCCCCTTGTAACAAAATAAATGTCACTCCAAGAATATACTTCCAATCATTTAGTGGTGCCAACACCCTACACATGCAGAAATGTTCCTTTTCAGTAAGGTATGGATCATGAACCACCTCGATACATTAAAAAGATTTAAATGAATTAAACACCAAATACCTACAGCATTTACTTATTTAGACAGAACCTTTTGCCTTTGAATTTAATACTGTATGCACTTCATAATGAGTGGTGATAATGGCACCACCATTCTCTTGCCACAACAGCTATCATACATCAGTACAATAGATGACTACCATAAAACCAGCCAGTTCCAAACACATATATACAAGATGGTACTTTTTATTAGCCTTATAATATACCATTTGAGAGCCAAGATCAATTCCACATCAATGTCAGTTCCTCTAACAATTTATACATATAGTTTACACACTCAGTCATGGCTTGGCTTTGCACACATAATCTTTAACTGTCAATAAGTGTACATATCTTTTGCAAGACATTCTGGGTTACAAATAACCACTTATCTTACTTCTCAAAACTTTTCAAGAATTTCTTGTAAAAAACGAAATTCAGTAAAATAAAAACAAAATTACTGTAGTGGTCCTTGTGCTGTATGTACAATACATTCAAGGTGACATCAGTTTTTTCTCTCACTCGAAAAGAAATAGTTATGAAAATGCATCATTTACATCTTCAAAGTTCACTTGAAAAATTTACTAGCCAACAGTGAAGATGGTTGTTAGGCAGCAAGCAAGCACCATGGCATCAGTGTGAAGGCATCTTAAGATGATTAACCTGCATTCAAACTGGGCTAAAATCATCCTTCTCATTGGTATCATGCTGCAAGTCAACAGCCTTAATTGCAGAAATGGGATGGTATGTCATGTTGATAAGCTATGCTTCATAGCATACTTGTCAGGCTTCTACTTTGTTCACCATCTTGAATAAATTAGGAAATAGCATAACCATACATGTGCTAAATCTCAAAGGATCAATTGACATTCTGGCTACTGTAATGTAATTATGGTTTATATAATGCGTCATGTCCGTCATGCACCATCCGCAATGGATCAAATTTCACCAAACCGTCGTCAGCTTCAATCCAATACAAACAGCAGAATATGGTGATTCAAAACACTCTTTCCACTCATCCATATAACTTACAACTGTTCCAGACTTCATGAACGGTATTCCTGTACACACTTAATCAATGACATGTAGTATACTTCAACACATTGTGCACAAAACATCAACCACCGTCCTGAGGGAGCCTGTGTTTGGGGTAGAGTCCAATATGGCCTCCCTCGCCGCCAAACCGAAGACATAGAGAGAAAAAACCTTTCCTATACAGCAATCGTGGCACCTTCAATATATGTTACTCGTTCTATAGTTCTCACGACACACCTATAATATCTGGGACCACACACCGTACTATATCAATATCACCAAAGGTAACAAAAGATCACAATACTCACAATATGTATGAGGAGGTGAGAGTGGTTTCTGTGTCATGCTGCGTGGTGTGGTTGAGCCGTCGGCCGCCAGAGTGAGCCGCCGACACCCTCCCGACGGGCCGCCATTTGCTCACCCGAAGTAAACAAACCATCAGCTGACCCGACCTCTCCCACCCCAGTCAGTCCACATTATTAACGTTCTCCAGTAAACCAATAGCGGTATAGTTCCACGTAAGAACAGTATAATATGACTAGAATGATATGTCGTATTTCTAAAGGTCAGAAAAGGAGTTAAAAGAAAAAAGTGACCTCAGTTGTGATTGTGAAGGATTAGATTCCACAAGATTTTTACACCCCGCCCACCTGGATTGTGTCATCATTTGTGGCCTGTGACTAACTCTTCTGTGAGAAATTTGAAAGATGTCATGACAGCGTGCATTACCGAAAATGGTACGACTTAGTATGTAAGTCAAGACAATCGACAGTACCCAGATTATCGGATTAGGTTGGGATATCATTTGCCCTGCACCCGTATATGTGAATGTTTTCATTGACAATCAAATTTCATACATGATTGGAGTATTAAGATCATGACTGTATTACCATAGTATTTTTTTGTTAGTGTCAATGTTGAATGGAAAGAAATACGCATTTTATTGTTACTTTCGTTTAAGGGCTAAGTTATGTACCAAAATATCCCAGTAAAACAAGTTGTACAGTGGTGTCAGATCAATGGGAAACAACGAAATCAAGTAAACATCATATGTAACTGCCTCGAAGCTTGTCAATACAAGATACATGTAGAATTTCTCCCAGCTTAATATTCTTATTGTTTATTATGCAGGCAGCAGCTTGACGTAGATAACTTACAGCTGATCAGTGAAGACGAACTGCTACCATGACTTTGTGAATGATGTAGTCTTTTCATATTATTATAGTTTTAGGAGTAATAAGTAAAGAATATATATATATATATATATATATATATATATATATATATATATATATATATATATATACAAAACTATAACAATCTGCAATAGTAGTACACAATTAGATGCTTCGTGAATATTATTATTTAATATGTGTAGAATCCATAACAGAATGTTATTTTCGGTTTCACGTGAGATAAACTTTGTATATTTGGGTTGTTTCACAGCAGCTTGACATAAATTACATGTCTACACATGTACATCTTAAAATTAGTTTACTTGTATGAAGGCATATTGTAGGCCAGTTCAAGATGTAGTTTAGAATATGCTAAAGTAATTGTGTTATTAAAAGCCTTCTCCTAAAACTGACACATTCTTTCCTAATAATAAGCGAGTCAGGGGTTTGATTTTTTTTTCAAATATACCAGCATAATATTTTTACCAGCACATTAACCTGAAGGATTGATTGACTGTTGTCGGTAATTACATCCCTGGCGATGCAACAACTTAGGTCTCATGTCACCGAATTAACCAGAAGGACAAGGTTTTCTTTACGCTGAGCCTGAAGGACAACATTGGCTTGATGAGCCTAAAGGACAATTTTCTTAAATAACCCGTAAGATAGGGATTTCCTTAAAACTTACGACCATTATTTTCTGAACAAAAACAAAAAAATACGGTACAATGTTTCCCTAACTGTAAGAGTAAGGCTTCCAGAACACTGTATTAAGTGAAAAAATGTCTTAACAGGTGAATATGAACCATCGGGTTTTCTCGTTTAACCATGGAGAGTATTGTCTTAAAACACCCGAAGGTTTATTTTAACAATAAACCTTAAAGACGAGGACTCCTTGACAAAAATATCTGAAAGACAGGATTTTGTAGGTATGATGATTATTTATGGACAACGAAACACAATTAAAACTATCTGGTTATTCAGCGTGATTTGTTAAGATTTACAGGGACACCCTTGAATACTTAAAGTTCAAGAAAATCTTATTAACCTGTAATCTTAAAATCGTAATATATGTATTTATTTTAATATTTATGATTATTTGGTACATAATTATCAATTACTGATGACAATAGTTTATTTTGGTTTCGTCTGTCAGCTTGGCACGCGTGGTGATGATAATACCGTCGAGTACAGTACCTCACCATAGACGAAAAACAGGAGAGTACCAGTGTTCTTTAGTGTATTTATATTAATTTTGTTGCTGTGTAAAGACACGGGATTCAAAGTGGCACGTACAAGTTACAATAAGTTAATTTTAGGAAGTGGAATGTCTACGGACTCGTGTTTCTTAATGGTACACCTGCAGGCCAAGTACACACTCGGGTGCAGTTGACAACAGCTTGTCTCCTGCCCTACGAGTCACTGGCTGATAAAGAGTATCAAATAAAACAGTTGAGGAAGTACTCGTATAGTGTAGTACCAACAACAGTGTCTTTTTATGAATCCCCCCCCCCTCCCCCCAAAAAATAGCGTAAGTTATATCCATTTTCATCTTCAATCATGTCCGCATTGATGTCGACTTATTGAAACTCTTGGGTTCCTCGCGAGTTTCCTATTTCTAAATTCACCCTGCCCTCTTCCATCAACGACGGAACACATCTGTTCTTATCTCCCCTGAACCTAGCAATCACACCTCGAGTCCAACCATTATTTGCTCTGGCTCAAGCTTTGGGTGTACGCATCGGTACCTGACTTTCTAACAACACCCGCATGTTTCATACAACTGTTTTGAAACTTTAAGTCAACCTTTTACCTTTTGTACTTTTTAATTTTGTAATGCTTCTTTTAATTCGTGTATGCTTCCCGACTTTAATTTTGCCTCATCTGCAAAAGGGGGCTCTCATAAGCCCTTATTTTTCTCCCTAACTAATAAAGCTGAAGAGCACTTCTTTAGCTTTCAACGGCTGAAGAGTAGTCCAAGGTTTATGTGGTCCTATTTTGCATTTCTTTACACAGTATCATAATCTCTAATGCCTCTCTTTGTATACGTGTAAGGGATATGAAGAATACAGGATTACAAAACCATGATGTACTGTAATACTGTAGTTTATTTACAGGTGATGGTGATAAATTACTATTGTGTAATGACAAAATATAATTACTTTCACACCAGTTTCTGTACGGTATACACTCAACAAATGATCGTCGGCAACAAGTTTAATTCAGCAGCATATGACCTATAAGCTGTTGCGTCGCCAGGGATGTAATTACCACAACCAATCAATTAATCAATTGTCGGCAACAGTTGTTTTATTCGCAAAATACCAAGTTACGGTCTACGTGGGAGGTGTACATTAAGGGTCGATGGTCACGCACTGAAGGATGGTCAGAGAAGAAGAGGAGGAAGAACACAAAGCTTGAGACCGTTTATGGAGCGAGAATTCCTCTGTCGTGGAGTGTGTTTCTCATCCATGCAGACGAGCTTGGCCAGAGTGCGTGACGTGAGGAAAGAATGATCATTAGTGAGTGAAAGTCTGACCACAACGCCTACACGGTGACGACCGGTTGTACAGTAATGGTAACATGAATAAATTTTGTTAATGTACTTTATTTTCATTCGAGGTAATATTTTAGTAAATAAAGCTATTAAAAGCGTTTTTAATCAAGCGATTATTTTGGTTATTCGTAAAATATTGTCGAGGGTGGAGGCCACAAAACACGATACAAGATTATAAAATATACAGATCATTGTATTTAAACAGTTTTGAAAGTTAAGTACAAAAGGTTAAAAGTAAATTCTTAATAATCCAGATAACAAAATACTGAAGTTATAATATTGCAGATTCGCAGTATATTGATTCAACTGTCTTGGCGCATCGTGTGTGCATGGTGGTGACCCGGCTTGCCAGTCATGCGGACTTGTGTACTGTACCTACACCATTCACCCGTCTTATGTGCTGAATCTTCTGCTTTAAAGGAAGAAAGATGAGTCAGCAGTTTACTTGATGAGCCAACACCGGGATTAATGTCTAGCGACCCAGAGATGAACTTAACATTACTTTTGATCAGGGCTTAAATCTGGGTCACACTCGCTCTAACACAACCCTGGTGAAAGTTAATCCAGATTTTTTTATTTTCTTTCTATATCCTAACGATAACTTTTTCTTACGTACTATTATCAAAGAGAGGGTTGTTAGCCTATACCTACCATTTAACATGGGGTTGATGACCTTACTTTCACCAGAAATGTTGTTCAAGCTTCTACAGGTTCTAGTTACGCTTCATGTGTTTTAAACAAGCTTTCTCCTATCGTGGCTTCTCAAAACTCACCCGACCTCTACCACCCCTCACCCGACCTCTACCACCCCTCACCCGACCTCTACCACCCCTCACCCGACCTCTACCACCCCTCACCCGACCTCTACCACCCCTCACCCGACCTCTACCACCCCTCACCCAACCACCACCACCCCTCACCCGACCTCTACCACCCCTCACCCAACCACCACCACCCCTCACCGAACCACCGCCACCCCTCACCCCGACCTCTACCACCCCTCACCCGACCACCACCACCCTCCCCTGACCTCTACCACCCCTCACCCGACCACCACCACCTCACCCGACCTCTACCACCCCCTCACCCGACCTCTACCACCCCCCCACCCGACCACCACCTCACCCGACCTCTACCACCACCACCCTCACCCGGCCCCTACCACCCCTCACCCGACCTCTACCACCCCTCACCCGGCCTCTATCACCCTCACCCGCCCCTACCACCCCCACCCACCTCTACCACCCCACCCCCTCCCACCCCCCCCCCCTACCCCTCACCCGGCCCCTAACACCCCCCACCCGACCTCTACCCCTCACCCGACCTCTACCCCCTCACCTCTACCACCTCACCACCTCACCCGACCTCTACCACCATCACCCGACCTCTACCACCCCCACCACCACCCTCACCGACCTCTACCACTCCTCACCCGACCACCCACCACCACCACCCGACCACCACCCCTCACCCTCTACCACCCACCGACCACCACCACCCTCACCCGACCTCTACCACTCCTCACCTCTACCCCTCACCCGACCTCTACCACCACCACCACCACCACCCGACCACCACCACCACCACCACCTCTGCCACCCCCCTCATCCGACCACCACCACTCCTCACCCCACCACCACCTGACCACTACCACCCCCACCTGACCTCTACCACCTCACCTCTACCACCCCCACCACCCGACCACCTCACCCCACCACCTCCCACCCGACCCCTCACCCGACCTCTACCACCCCTCACCCGACCTCTACCTCACCACCCCTCATCCAACCATCCCACCCCTCACCCGACCACCACCACCACCCCTCATCTACCACCCCCTCATCCAACCACCACCACCCTCACCCCCTCTACCCCCTCACCCGACCTCTACCACCCCCACCACCTCTACCACCACCACCACCACCTCACCACCTCTACCTACCACCCCCACCACCACCACCTCCCCACCCCTCTACCCGACCACCACCCCCCACCCACCACCGACCTCACCCGACCACCACCACCCACCTACCACCCACCCGACCTCTACCACCCCCACCCGACCACCACCACCGCCCCCACCCGACCTCTACCACCCCCCACCCGACCACCACCACCCCCCCCACCCACCTCTACCACCTCACCCGACCACCACCACACCGACCTCTACCCCCCCCCCGACCACCTCTACCACCCTTCACCCGACCTCTACCACCCCCACCCGACCACCACCACTACCCGAAGATTTACCCATACAATTCCCAGATGCGGTTAAATAGCTCCGGTAAATTACAAATAGTTCTATAATAGTTACTAGACACTGTTGTCATTAATAATCTCCATACATAAATGATATTGGGATCACCTGATGGTTCTCCACACCACCAGCTTATTTCGCCGAAAGATTAACCTAACCTAACCTAACTTAACTCTAACCTAACTTAACCTAACGCCAACTTAACCTAAACCAATTTAACCTAGGTAGAGGAGGTGGAGGACGAGCCGAGGTGAAGTAGAAAGTGGAGGACGAGCCGGGGGAGGACGAGGTGGAGTAGAAAGTGGAGGAGAAGCCGAGGAGGGGAACGAGCCGGCTCGATGGAGGAGGTGATGGAGGACGAGTAGCTAGAGGTGGAGGAGGAGGTGGAAACGAAAGTCACGTGTGGTAATTTCCTCTGACAGACAAGGTTTCAGTTTACATCCGGGGTGTAATGAACCGGCGGCGGGGTCGAGGGAGGCAAGGACGTCCGAGGGTACAAGCTGTCCTTATTGAGCTGTGAGTGTATGGGTGATATAATGAGTATGGAATGTAAAATGAGTGCGTGATAGGCATGAGTGTGTGACAGATATAATGAGTGCGTGATATATGAGTGACATATAATGAGTGTAACAGTTATAATGAGTGCGTGATATACGAGTGTTACAAGTATAATGAGTGTGACATGAGTGTGCTACAGGTATAATAAGTGTGTTACATATATAATGAATGTGCGACATATAATGAGTGTGTGGAAGTTATAATGAATGTGACAAGTATAATGAGTGTGATGGGTATAATACGTGTGACGGGTATAATACGTGTGACGGGTATAATGAGTGCGACAAGTATGAGTGTGTGGAAGCTATAATGAGTGTGACGGGTATAATTGTTGTGTGGAAGCTATAATGACTGTGACAAGTATAACGAGTGTGTGGAAGCTATAATGAGTGTGACGGGTATAATGAGTGTGTGGAAGCTATAATGAGTGTGTGGCAAGTAATGAGTGTGACATGTATAATGAGTATGCGGCAAGTATAATGAGTGTGAAAGGTATAATGAGTGTGTGACATATAATGAGTGTGTGGAAGCTATACTGAGTGTGTGGAAGCTATAATGAGTGTGAAAGGTATAATGAGTGTGTGACATATGAGTGTGTGACATATAATGAGTGTGTGGAAGCTATAATGAGTGTGACGGGTATTATGAATATGGAAAGACTAATTAGACCTAGATAGCGCTATCAAACCTGCTGTAAATTAATAAATATACTGTATAATGTTAAACCCTGTAGAGATGTGAGTGTACAGTGTAAAGGTTTTTCTTAGTAACAAATCAAAGGTCACATCTTGAACACGTATATGGAGATTATATCATTAAGTGAACATTTTGAACGTGTAGCTAACCTAACCTAACCACACCTAACCTAAACTAATGTTGAAGCTTAGAAAGGTATCAGGTAATTGCTAGTATACCATCTCTCACCAACAAAAAAAAACAATGGATCTGAACTTCTTTGAACGTTCTGAACTTTCCTGTTTATATTATTCTGTCGTTATATCTTGGTGGTTAGTGTTCATACACTCTCTCTCTCTCTCTCTCTCTCTCTCTCTCTCTCTCTCTCTCTCTCTCTCTCTCTCTCTCTCTCTCTCTCTCTAAATTCCCTTCCCTCTCCATCCTTAACTACCGCATCCCCCCCTCCCTCCCTACCATAAACCCCTCCCCCTCTCTACAACTATCTCCTCCCCCCCCACCAATAAACAAATGTCGCTTCGAATCATCTAAAAAATAACATAGAGTCTATCATGAAATTAATCTACACATACCATCAACAAACAAACAGTCACTCAACACCTTAACCATTCCCCGCCTCCTCCCTCTTGATGCCGAATACAGCTCCCGTCCGTTCCAAGTGTCCGTCCGTTCCAAGTGTCCGCCCGTTCCAAGTGTCCGTCCGTTCCAAATGTCCGTCCGTTCCAAGTGTCCGTCCGTTCCAAGTGTCCGTCCGTTCCAAGTGTGCGTCCGTTCCAAGTGTCCTTCCGTTCCAGGTGTCCGCCCGTTCCAATTTCTCGGTCCATCCACCTTACCTTACCCTAATACACCTCATCCTCGGTCATTTCAGCAAATCATTCTTATCATACAAAGTTCTCCTTAACACTAACTACTCCTTATCAGATCACCTTCAATCTCTCTTATATAGTCTTCTCTTGTCGTAGTTATCAAAGTATAATCTAATGCTGAAATAAGGTGATCCAACCCTCCTCTATATAATTACCGTAACGCAACTCTCTTCTCGATCCTCCTCCTCTCCCCCTCCTCCTACTCCTCAAAATCATGGAACCTGTTGTAAATAATCAACAACTTCAAATACTTCAGAAGAACACTTTTGCTACTAATTAAGGTTTCCGTTCCAGTGTTTATCCACAACACCCTCCTCCCCACCCCCACTATCCTACACTCTGGTTACACTCGTGTTTCCTGCCCCTGGTGCCTCAAGAAAGAAAATAATAATAATAATAATAACAACAGTAGTAGTAATAATAATAATAATAATAATAATAATAATAATAATAATAATAATAATAATAATAGTTATAGTAATAGTAATAGTAATAATAATAATAATAATAATAAAAATAATAATAATAACAACAATAATAACAGTAGTAATAATAATAATAATAACTAATAATAATAATAATAATAATAATAATAATAATAACAGTATTAATAATAATAATAAGAACAAGAAGAAGGAAGAGAAGAACAAGAATAAGAATAAGACTGATAATTACAACACCAACCCTCAACTTGCGAACTCGTAACCAATAACCACTAAATCACAAGTATCTACTTCTGTTTGTACGGACTCCGTGTATCATAATACTGAAACCCCTAAAATTACATCTGATGCCACTGTTGCAGGGACTAGCAATTGAACACAGGGCCTGACAGTGAATAGATTGTTGCATATGTTATCTCGATGCGAACACCTGGGAGAAGAGGTCAAATTTAACACCTGGGAGAAGAGGTCAAATGTAACACCTGGGAGAAGAGGTCAAATGTAACACCTGAGAGAAGAGGTCAAATTTAACACCTGGGAGAAGAGGTCAAATTTAACACCTGGGAGAAGAGGTCAAATTTAACACCTGGGAGAAGAGGTCAAATTTAACACCTGTGAAAAGAGGTCAAATGTAACACCTGGGAGAAGAGGTCAAATTTAACACCTGTGAGAAGAGGTCAAATTTAACACCTGTGAGAAGAGGTCAAATGTAACACCTGGGAGAAGAGGTCAAATTTAACACCAGTGAGAAGAGGTCAAATGTAACACCTGGGAGAAGAGGTCAAATTTAACACCTGGGAGAAGAGGTCACCTGAAGAGGTCAAACACCTGTCAAAACACCTGGGAGAAGAGGTCAAATGTAACACCTGGGAGAGAAGAGGTCAAAATGTAACACCTGGGAGAAGAGGTCAAATGTAACACCTGGGAGAAGAGGTCAAATGTAACACCTGGGAGAAGAGGTCAAATGTAACACCTGGGAGAAGAGGTCAAATGTAACACCTGGGAGAAGAGGTCAAATTTAACACCAGTGAGAAGAGGTCAAATGTAACACCTGGGAGAAGAGGTCAAATTTAACACCTGTGAGAAGAGGTCAAATTTAACACCTGTGAAAAGAGGTCAAATGTAACACCTGGGAGAAGAGGTCAAATGTAACACCTGGGAGAAGAGGTCAAATGTAACACCTGGGAGAAGAGGTCAAATGTAACACCTGGGAGAAGAGGTCAAATGTAACACCTGTGAAAAGAGGTCAAATGTAACACCTGTGAGAAGAGGTCAAATTTATCACCTGTGAGAAGAGGTCAAATTTATCAACTGTGAATCACCTGGTCTCATCATGGCTCTAGTATAGGCACCTTTTATGTAGTGTACTTAGCGTCATTATGTGTGCTTGTGATGCTTTTGGCGTCATTATGAGCAGCTGTCGTTATATGGACACCTGTGTCACACCTGGCACCATCAGAAGAAAGTACGAGACACCCGTGAGTCATGTGTGAGTCACCAGGCATCATTAGGATAACTTCTGAGTCACCTAAAGTCATCATGAACGCACGTGAGTCATAACCATTTGCGAGTTCACTGAGGTAAATACAGTACCCGCACTTTTAGGACACCAGCCATCACACCCATACATGTCCTTCCTTCAATATTCTGTTAACTATTTTTTTTACTGATCCTCATAAATTTTAACTTATAACACTAGCGGATGCATAATAATAACAACAGGAATGATAGGAACATAAACCTTGTATTTATATAATGATTCACGATTATTTGAGTGAACTCCTCTCTCATGTTGTCTTTACCTCTTGTACAATAAGAGACGAATTTGTTGTTTTTGTCAGGAGGTTCCACACCTATAACTACATCGCATACTAGTCCGGGTATTAACAGTAGTAGTAGAAGTAACGGTGGTGGTAGTAGTAGTAGTAGTAGTAGAATTTTAGTAGTAACAGTGTTAGTAGTATTGTAGTAGTCGTAGTATAAATAGCATCAGTAATATTAAGTAGACTGTAACATCACTCGGAGGAAAAAATTCTTAGGGAAGGAGCCAATACTCTTTTTAGCCAATTGTTCAAGTTTTACGCATGTTTCTACAGTCAGATATCCGACTCACACACACAGCTCATCAATCTTATTTAATTGTCATTTTCTCCTGAAGAATCTAGATCAACCAGTCACCTCACACACATAAGTCTACCAACACTCAATTTATCTTTGTTTACAAGTGCAATTTCGTCCTCCATGTGAATAATTCGTACTTCCCTGTACTATTAAATACACACGCTCCAAAAAAGTGTCTTTACCACTTTGTATTGGACAATATTACATAACAGACGAAGGATTTTGACAACCCTACCGAGACAACAGGAATCGTGGTGTTTATTTTGAAGTTTATCGACCATCCGTGAAGATACTTTTTTGGGCGTATATATATATATATATATATATATATATATATATATATATATATATATATATATATATATATATATATATATATATATATATATATATATATATATATATATATATATATATATATACATGACAATTAGCTGTATAATGCTCAGCATATGTAAACACCCTTATGCATGATAGCTCTAAGGCTAATATTAACATGCATATAACAACCTCATTTTGTATTGTTAATATATTAATGTCATTATTCTGTATTGTGTCTAAATGTAACTACAGTGTTATTTTCTCAACATAACATTTTTAGTAAAGGAATTACAAAAATAATTTCATTGTAAAACAGTCCTCAACACCCAGACCTGTAAGTTACCTCCCCATCACAACACCCAGACCTGTAAGTTACCTCCCCATCACAACACCCTGACCTGTAAGTTACCTCCCCATCACAACACCCTGACCTGTAAGTTACCTCCCCATCACAACACCTCAACACCCAGACCTGTAAGTTACTTCCCCATCACAACACCTTAACACCCAGACCTGTAAGTTACCTCCCCATCACAACACCCAGACCTGTAAGTTACCTCCCCATCACAACACCCTGACCTGTAAGTTTACCTCCCCAGATTTAACAATGTAACATACCGTATCTAAACCACTTCCACTAATAATAATATACTGTACAGTATGTGTGTTACAACATCAATTTTAACAGGGAAAATAACTTCACAATGATGTAAAAAGGCAAACATTTATACAAAAATCGTAATAAACTTTTCTCGTGACAAAATCCATGTAAAAGTGTGTTAACGAAAAGTATACTGTACATTTAATGGAATAAACTTGCAACAGTGTATATGTGTTTAGTTGTGATTTATATCCTTAAGTGATTGTCAGTATTTGGGTTATTTATCCTGATTGGGTGAGTTGTCAGTTTGTTTGTTAAGGTAGTACACTGTCATCAAGTGTTTCCTTCAAGTATTCATATCCTTGTACACCTCTTCAAGTCGCCTTCCTCCTCTTCCTTCTTCATGATAAACTATCTGTGGTGTTCGTCTCATTCTTGGTCTTCTCTAACCCTTGCTTCTGCCTGCCTTTCACACACGCACACACACACACACACACACACACACACACACACACACACACACACACACACACATGCTAAAAAAATAAAGAATAACAGTGAAAATAATACAATACATATTTATGTCTAAGAACGTATATAATAGCCATATATTTCAATGTTTGGCAGTGACGTCACAATGGTTTCTTCGGCTTATCAAATAATTCAAACCAAGATAATAATGTGTAACTCCCCCCCCCCTCCAAAGTAACTACACGGAGGGGGCCGATGAACATCTCGACTCCTGTTGTATCGGTAGGATTGTCAAAATTCTTCGTCCATTGTCTCACACAAAATCGTAAAGATACTTTTTGGAGTGACTGAACTTTGGTAAAGTGAAAACCATTTACACTTACACATATGTAAAATAAATTTAAACCCTCTCAATAACGGACTTCTCAGTAAAGTAATGGATACAGTAAACCTTCTCAAATAATGGACTTCTTATTTCTGGATATTCTCATTAACAAAATCCTCCCAATATTGGACAAGTGCGTGCATGAATTCGTCCGGTATTGGGAGGGTTTAGTGTATTCGTCGATTAATAATACTAACAGTGATGCAACAATGATAAATTACCGTAACACAGCGGATATTACACCCGGACAACAGCTGGACGGCAACTTATTTCACATATTGACCATACAACTAACAATAACCAGTTAGTGTGTAATAAGCAGGTTATGCTAGAGTTATAAGCTCACCACAATAGGTAATACTCTATCTTCAAGACAAGAGACAATTATTAGGTTATAAGTAATAAACCTGTAAAGTTTATTTCCGTTAGTCACTGGTGGAGGAAAACAAATTCAAATACCACAAATGCCAAACAACACGTCACATGCTTGGGCGTCCGCTAGGGGGGTGGGTGTTGAGTCACACCCGCCCCCCCCCCCCTCCCCCCGGATTAGACTTGTGTCCAAATATATAAGCAACAAATACCCAACAAAAGAAGGGGATTTAGAATATACCAAAAACGAAGGGAAGGAAAAACAAACCACTAAAATATTAGCTCAGCGATCCCGACTGTGAGGGCTAGCCTATCCCCAAGGGCCCCCCTCCCTCACCATAGAAGAGTTGCAGTGGACGCCTTTGGTCACATCTATCCATCTATATAAGAAATTATTTACTACTTTTTGTGCGAGTGAAAAAAATAAATCAATAAAGAAATATATTATTTAAACACGTAAGACAATATTTAAAATAACCTAACCTAACTCCACCAAACCACGAAGACACACCTTTATTCCTAAGTTCTCGTTCCTATCAAAACCACTGAGACATTTTACCTCCCATAAACAGTAAGGTGGACAAGGTGTGTGTGTCGTCACGTAATTCAAACTGATTCTGCGGTCAGATTATACAAGGTAGTCTCCAGGTGAAAATATTAGACCGCCGCGAGGAAACGACTATGTTCAAAGCCTGCAGTAACCAGTTAAACCTTAGTTCATGTTTTAAAGTGACAACATGTTTCCTGAAGCAGTTTTAATTTAGCGTTGGTGACGTTATACTCGCACGGGGACGATAAAAAATAAAAATAAATACAATGCTCGACGCCAGCCAATATACCAACAATTAAGACAGCGATCAACCAAACATTACTTAGACAACACAACTGTATACTTCAACGTTCATAATCCTCCAGTATACCAAGACTTGTTGCTATTTCCGTCCGCTAGTCATACTTAAGTATCCTCTGTATAATATGTAAGACCTTGATCAAGTGACGGTCATCCATTACTACAGGTGTGTTCTCTCTTTCCCGGTATTCTTATCCGTGTTGCCAGAACCACTTACACTAAAACGAACCTGTTATTCTACTTCAGTAATTTATGTCATAATACATATTTTATATTTCCCTTATGTAAACTAAACTTTTACATGTTTCTTGTAAAAAAAATTCTCACTTACGAACAATGACCAAACCTTCAGTAAATGATTATATCGTGTTTTTTACAGTACATACAAGCAATATAACTGGCAATTATTTGTGCTGGGAGGACACTTACAGTCTCTCTACAAAACAACAAAAATAATTCATGGGAAATTTTGGATTATTTCTCAGGACTACACATGGATGATTATTCAACTAAACCCAACCATTTCTTGGCTCTAGTTGTCACAATAAGAATTAAAATTCAAGGACACTGAAAAAGCTGAAACACATACCAGAGACTCCTCGGGCACCGAAGAGTAAGCAATGTGAACACCAGACTATTTCATCTGACGAAGACTACACTGAGGGACTGGAATGAGTAATTGAAAGCTGTTGAGCCTGTAATGGCTTGTTTAAGTCGGTAACTGCTTACTTGTATACATAAACACTATTGTCATTAAGACCAAGTCTCTGAGCCAGCTGGAACAAAACAGAGTTAAGCCACCACCTTTTTTTTTGTTGCCTTACGGGGGAAAAAAAGCGGCAACAAAGATGGAAGTACCTATGTATACCCACACAAACTGTCTGTCATCCCTCCAACACAACACAGGAACCTACTCTTGGTGCTGTAAGAGCTATAAGGTGTGAGAACCCTGGATCCCCTTTGTGTTGACCAAGTAGTGGTAAACCTTCTGTGGGTGATTTAAATGACTCCTATACCCTGTAAACTGTCTCCCAGGTGTACCACAGTTTAGGGCCCAGAGACCGTATTGACCTGAGGGCCTATAGGAAGAGAGACACTTGTTCTTGGCGCGGGTATGAGAGGAGAGGTAAAGGACTATACCGACATGAAGGGCCTCGGGGTTAAGGTAAGTGCCTAAGGAAAGGTTTAATATCAGTAATAGGAAGTCCCCCAGCAGGAGAGGCACTCACAGCTAGGGATACAAGGTCTTTCCGGGGACGATGCTTCCTCACTCCCCCTAAGCAGGATGAAGCCATTCTTCTCCATCTCTGACTCGTTAAAGGTGGGCTGGGTAGACGAGATAATACAATATTCAAGAGGGATTGAGGGAGAGACCTGTAACTTTATTTTCTCTTAGGCGAGATTATTTTATTTAATATTCTTCCAACCTTATTTAATCATGGTCTAAGAACTGAATGTTGAGTATACTGGGCCAACTGTCTGTGATATCCTCCGTCGCCTTACCAAAAGTAGGGCGAGATAGTCCAGCCGAGACACGGAAGAAGACAGTGGGAATATAGGGTGGCTTTATTACCGCATCTTCTGAGGAGTCTAATTGTACTAACGATTTTGTTTCAGTAAGATCGTTGATGTTGACCCAAACTGTGAGGAGGAGGACTGCTGCTTCACAACCTTAAGGATCCAGAAACTAAGTTGATCTTGATGTCAACAATGTAGCGTCTTCTCTGTAGACGTTCCTGGCGGCCTCTGGTAATGATGCAGTAGAGTGTGCTGCCTCGGGTGATGAGTCGAACCTGCCATCTTTCTTCCTCAGGGTACATAACAATGCTTGGAAAAGTAAAGACTTAAATCTTATCCGGAATCAGACATTATTAAGAGAATGATGGTGGCTCTTGGTGTGTTGCTGAACTGTATACCTGTACTGCCTGTATACATGCTGAACTGTAGACCTGTACTGTCTATATACTTGTTAAACTGTGCAAGTAAATCACTGTAGGTGCGCGTGATCCAAGTATATGCTGATAATCACAAGGAACCACAAGAAAACTGTATACCTGTACTGTCCATATACAAGATGAGCTGTATAAAGGGACGGACCCAGTCAGTAATAAAAATGAGTTTAATAAGACTTTAATACATAAAACTAAGTGTTGGTCTGTTTCTAATAATTAAGGAATATATACAAGACCTCATTAATGGTCAAGGAAAAGTTTATTAATATATTACACACTCGTCATCACAATACTAAAAACCACTAAAGTTAACACAAGAAATAAAAAATAACCCTAATTTTATGTAGTAAATCAATATAACCACAAAATTTAACAAAATAAATCAAGGTTAAGTTATCAGTTTAACATAAAATCAAGGTAATGTAATAATCTTTGCTCAAGGATATTTTACATTGCTAATATTACGAAAACATGCACTGGCTGACGCTGTTCTATCACCCAAAACATCTACTAATTCCACCCGCGTAGGAAGAGCTCGAGCAAAGCTGGTAGTCTCTTATGTCTATGATTATGTTTCTATAAACATTCAATAAGGCGAGACCATTAATGTGTCTAGTTTTAGTGTAGAGAGCACATAACTTTTGAGATTCATGAGTTGACTGATGGAACGCTCACACTCGCGCCAAGTAACTGTTAAGGTGGCACTGACTTGGAGCATAATTCAGTATACAGTAATTATATGTTCGTATAAGATAAAGGGAAGGTTTGCCTATGTGTAGCTGTCAGGGAGTTGGGCAGGTCAGATTCCCAAGCATTCCATTTCTGCTGTCAACACTCCAGCTCTGCTTCAAGCCACTCTGGTGAAGGAGGATCACTGACCATTGACTGTTTGTACTTCAGAAATTTTTTCCTCGATTATGAGTCATTCATTGAAGGAAAAAGAGAGCCCCAGAAAATCATGTTGTTGAGTTGACGAGGAACGAGTTTAGAGTTCACAGAGTAATGGCCAACGAAAGGAATTGTGGTGGTGAGATGGAAATACTCTTTTGGGGAACTGCTGGCATGTTAGATCTATTAACTTTCCTTCTGTTTAGACGAGGTAGTGATGGCTTAGGGGCATTGACTCATGCAGGTAGGGCAACAGCTTCCGTGTACCAAGTGTCACCACCTTGATTAATATCACCGCGACACTGTTTGATAGCACAGATAACACTGTTTATCTCTGACATAGCTGTGCACACATCAACAGCACTCCCCTCGTGGCTTACACTGAGAGGTATTATGTAATAAAGAACATTACAACGCACAGTAATGATATCAGAAATTCAAACTATACTGTACTGTCAGGCCCTTGAATACGGACCTATGTATACCTGCATTGTCTATATACATACTAAACTGTATCCCTGCAGTGCTTACATACATGCTGAACCAATTGTACACGTGTGGGGAGAGGGAGTGTGGTGGATCGAAAATTAAACACTAAAGGTCACCAACATTTGAAGTATCTCTCGTCGTTATCTATATTTTATTTAAGAATTTTACTCACTGCAGTACACACCGTCATTGTCTCGGTCCGTCCTAACAGCGAAGCCTTGAATCGGTGCAACAACCCACGTCACGTTACACTGTAACGTGACGTGAGGGCCAAAGGTGTAACGGTTACACCTCTGGCCCTCACGTTCACCTCACTGGTTCTCGATTGCTGTAGCGAGTCTGTCACAAAACCCAGAGATATTTTGTTCCCTATTTATTCGTAATCTTGTGACTTCCTTCTACTTAGGACATTTACCAGGATACGTTAAATTCGACGTAAGTGGTATACGCTGGTGATGACGGTTGATGTCTAGCGGTTTTACAACGAATCTACAGCACATCTTCCCCTCTAGAAACGAACACCTTAATATATTGCAGAACTACATAAAATTACCGAGATCCATTAAACATCCTCCATATACATACATAATCACCTAACTTCATTTATTTCACGACCGTTCTACAAGATGAAATTCATTTGCCTGCATTGCTTCTCATCGTCCGCCTCTCACCAACATAAAGTAGAATACTTTAGTTTGATAACGTCCTCTTCAGCCCCACTATGCGTCTGGTAATCCATCTCTTTAGGAAGAATAATGTTATGTGGTGTGGAATACAAGGCTATCCCGTCCAATGAGCAGTACAGGTGAGAATGGTGTATCAGGCAAGTGTTAAGCGGCTTGGAAGGAAGTGAGGTCCCAGTTCATGTTCCAAGAGGTTTAAATTCTTTGTATCTCGCCCGATCACACCCTGAGCTGAATCACCTTTTAATTTACCTCCGCTTGAAGCATGCTTTCATTACTACGAGCGTTCTGGACATGGAAAAAATGAATTATGTCTCACTTTATTATAAAAAAAAAAGCCACTGGGCATTATATACAGCTCTGTGATATTTTTATCGCAGAAGCAAGGAAGGATCCTTAACAATGGTGCAGGAGGAGAGGGGGAGCCATTATACAGTACGCAGCAGAAGGTTCTAGCTTCGTAAACAAGTAAACATACCATACTACTAGTACATATTACTGTATTTAGGTATACAGTAATATGTAAATTGTAAAATTTATAAAAAAAAGTACTTACAGAAAACACGGGCTTGTACACCAGTTATTGAGACGACACACCTGGTATACTTACTACATTACTCTACAGCAGTGCCACGGTAGCGTTTTATCTAAATAAATTTGACATATGAAAGCAAAAAGAACATAATTATTCTAGTTTGGCAGACATGACTTTACGAGACGTTATCACTCCTCGCTACAGTCTCGTGAGCACCAGCAGTGACCTTCAAATTTTCACTTATGTTAATGCATCATAAGAACATAAGAAAATAAGGAGTCTGCAATAGGCCGGTTGGCCTGTGCATGGCAGCCCCTGTCGAGAGTTACTACCACTCTCAATCATCCATGAATCTATCCAGCCTCCTTTTAAAACTTTCCAGCGTTCCAGCACTTATTACAAAGTTGCTACGCTCATCACTTGCTTTCCTCGGTATCTAAGAACTTAATATAGAGAATGAATAACAATAAGATTCCATACTGACCCAGAGCTACTAAGACCACCCCCACATGCACTCCTCTCAGTCCCAGACCTCCATAAAATATCATGGTGTGAAGGTGTGGAACAACTTACCCCCACCCATCCCAGCAAAGACTACGCTCCCTTCCTTTAAATCATCTCTTAAAAAATATCTATTGTCGAAGTATTAATATTTCTTGTAACACTTACTATATTTACAGTACCTGCTTTTATTGTACCATCAAAATCGTTTTATCGGAAATTATCATGTAAATAAATAAGTAATTACCATTGCAATAAACATAATTGCCAACTAGACATAATCCTGACAGCTCTGTCCTCTTGTTCAACCCTTATTACTGTACAACCCATGTTGTACTGCTCCCCCATTATACTTATGTTTTTCAATTCCACTGTAATATATATATATATATATATATATATATATATATATATATATATATATATATATATATATATATATATATATATATATATATATATATATATATAATGAAGTGATAACCGTGGTAACATTATGAGATGTTCTTATTACCACCATGCTATTGTACTATTCCAGATGATACTAAATGTTACATAATACTTCCTTGAGATAAATGTATAGTATATATCAGGTGCCTCAAAGAGAGCTCAGGTTCTCAACTGGCTCAGCCATGTTAATATTGTTATTATTATCCACTCTGCATCTGTATTTTTGTGGCTAAATAAACTGTTTCAATTTAACTCAATTCAACTCATGCTAGAGAACCTCCCTCCACACGCCACTATCACTCTCCCTCACGTTAAGTCATCCATCTCACCCTTGTCCTTCTACATTTCCTTTGAATTATTTACACACACGTGAAGAACGTTGCAAAAGTGTTTTTAAAGTTCATAACAGAATAACATTGAGCAAGTGGGTTTGATGACGCCAGGGCAAGTCCTCAAGCCCCATATAACGTTAACCAGCAAACTGACATCTATACAGAAGACGTTGTGTTGACTAATGGTCAGAGTTAATCAGTCACAGCAGAATATTCAACGATTCACTACATAACGTACAGTATACCACATCCGTTTGAAAGATAGCCCACTTCCGTTCCACTTGAATACATGTGTCCACGCGGTCCCATGACAAAACCCCAATGGGGTTGTCATTTGTCAACACTAACCTAACCTAACCTAAGCTTAAAAGTGTTTTATTTTATATTTTATATATGAGACTGGGGTTTTGTCCGTTGGGGTTTTATCCGGTCACCTGTCCACGCATATGTCATTCAACCCTTTTATTCCTTCCTCTGTTCTTCAATAACATCCTCAAATTCATTTCTCGTCCATTTTTTTTCAAGAGTAACTTCTAACTCTACATAAACCAGCTCCTCTCATTATATTTTGTATAGTAAACACTGCACCATCGAGAAAAACTGTCCAACGACATTCCCTTACGAAGGTGTCACATCGATGAACACGGTCGAGTTTGAAACGGTTGAGTCTTAATCGTGTTATCCTGTTCAACTATTACATAAACAAGTTATATATAGAATAATTACAACATATATGGTATACTAATTATATATACGTTAAAGAGAACCATCGTCTTAACAAAGAGATGTGATATATAAATTCTCATAAAAGGGATCATGATAATTTTTGATTAGTGTTGGTTTAGGATGTGACAAAACAACTATTTTGTTTAATTATGTTGATACTAAGAGAACTACTGTATTTTGCTATTGTTGCATTAAATATTACGCGTTGCAGTAAAAGGTATAACTAAATCTACGGTTTAACAACACTAACCTCACTCACGTAGTTCGTTTCAACAGGTTCTTTTTAATTCTATCAACCACTGCACAGGATAAAAACTCACTTGTTGCACCAGACCAATGACAGAATCGCCAAAACACGCACATTAATACAATGATGAAGTAAACGACTCCACAACCTTCTCAAACGTTACTCATATACAAGATTCACTTCACCCCCTATGACCTCCTCCTATAGGTCCCCAGCCGTTACCAACACCTCTTCCCTCCCAGACCAGATATCCCTCCTCCTAGTCACAGGCCTGGCATTTGACATTATTAGGGACCTGCCACACTTTGCCATAAACAGATAAAATGTACCGGGAACTTTCCCCCCACACACTCATCATTCTCTCACTTTATGTAACTTGACAGAACCTATGACCCTTCAGGCTTTTACGCCCTTAATGTACGAGTCATAAAGGCAAGTATGAACTTTTCATACTTCCCTGTTGGGCGCTGTAAACGCTTCTGCGCTTCACCTTGCACAGGATGTAAGGGGGTGCCCAATAAACTAGCCCCCTCGGGGGCAAATCTGAAATCTGATTCACTTCATCCTCGTCAAGTCGCATCTGGCAAGAGTCGACGTGTTACCGTCGTAAGCAGCAAAGGTCACGTTTATATTATTCATGTTTGCTGGTACTCGGCGGGAAACGCATCACCCTACAGTGGTCATTCTTCCCTCAGTGTATAGTCAGTTCAATAGATCATTCATTTTCGCCACCACAGAAATCAGGAATAAGTTACTGTGTTGGTGATAGTAAAGTAAGTCACGTTTACATTCATATTACCCGGAGACGCATGAGTGCTCGCCGTATCAGAGGGCTCTTTAGATCAATGCGAGTCTGAAGCGAAACTCGGCTGATGGACACCTGCTGTAAAAAGTTAATTGAGTGTTTCTCTTCAGATGCTCAGTAGTAATTAGCGTCGACAAAGTGAAGACTGAACTGGTAAAGTTCCGATTACTTATCATTTAATAGAATTTTGATAAATTAGTCATTAAAACGTACATCATAGATGGTTTTCGATTCTGTACATGAAGAAGCAGCACAGGGTGTAGGACTGTAGGGGACTGGTGGAGGTGAGAGAGGTCACAGTGAGGATGGACATGTAGATACCGACCCTGAACGCCTATATCTGCACCGACCATCACACAAAACATGAGCCCGGCGGTAAGATTTGGGTGAGGGGCCGGCCCGGTTAGTGTTAACTGACAGGTGAGGGCGTTGATAACTAACAAGTGGGAGCGTTGATAACTAACAAGTGAGGGCGTTGATAACTAACAAGTGAGGGCATTGATAACTAGCAAGTGAGGGCGTTGATAACTAACAAGTGAAGGCGTTGATAACTAACAAGTGAGGGCGTTGATAACTAACAAGTGAGGGCGTTGATAACTAACAAGTGAGGGCGTTGATAACTAGCAAGTGAGGGCGTTGATAACTAACAAGTGAAGGCGTTGATAACTAACAAGTGAGGGCGTTGATAACTAACAAGTGAGGGCATTGATAACTAGCAAGTGAGGGCGTTGATAACTAACAAGTGAAGGCGTTGATAACTAACAAGTGGGAGCGTTGATAACTAACAAGTGAGGGCATTGATAACTAACAAGTGAGGGCGTTGATAACTAACAAGTGAGGGCGTTGATAACTAACAAGTGAGGGCGTTGATAACTAACAAGTGAGGGCGTTGATAACTAACAAGTGAGGGCGTTGATAACTAACAAGTGGGAGCGTTGATAACTAACAAGTGGGAGCGTTGATAACTAACAAGTGAGGGCGTTGATAACTAACAAGTGGGAGCGTTGATAACTAACAAGTGAGGGCGTTGATAACTAACAAGTGAGGGCGTTGATAACTAACAAGTGGGAGCGTTGATAACTGACAAGTGGGAGCGTTGATAACTAACAAGTGAGGGCGTTGATAACTAACAAGTGGGAGCGTTGATAACTAACAAGTGGGAGCGTTGATAACTAACAAATGAGGGCTGCGTTGATAATGAGCTCAGCGTGTGGCAGAGATGCAGAGCAGGTCAGTAGCATTGATGTTCGGTAGATACTGGGTGGAGAGGCCGGACAAGGCGAGGTTAGATTGGTGGAGAGGTGGACAGGGCAGCGAGGTGGTGGAGATGTGAGACATGAGGTTTTAATTAAGTGGAGAGGTGGACGAGGGGCAGCGGGGTTTGGTGGTGGGGTGGAGAGAGGTGGACGAGGGGGCAGCTTGGGTGGTGGTGGGAGAGATGGACGAGGGCAGCGGGTTGGGTGTGGTGGTGGAGAGGCGGGCGAGGCAGCGGGTTTGGTGTGGTGGTGGAGGTGGACGAGGGCAGTGGGGTTTGGTGGTGGTGGAGAGGCGGAGCGGGTTTGGTGGTGGTGGAAGGTGGACGAGGGGCAGCGGGGTTTGGTGGTGTTGGTGGAGAGGTGGACGAGGGGCAGCGGGGGTTTGGTAGTGGTGGAAGGTGGATGAGGGCAGCGGGGGTTTGGTGGTGTTGGAGAGGCCCAGGCAGAGGCATGAGGGGTTTGGTGGTGGTGGAGGTGGACGAGGGGAGCCTTGAGGTTGGTGTAGTGGAGGAGAGGTGGACAGCAGGTGTGGGGGTTTTGGTGTGGTGGAGAGGTGGACGAGGGGCAGCAGGGGTTTGGTGGAGAGGTGGACGAGGGGCAGCAGGGTTTGGTGGTGGTGGAGAGGTGGACGAGGGGCAGCGAGGTTTGGTGGTGGAGGAGAGGTGGACGAGGGGCAGCGAGGTTTGGTGGAGAGGCGGGTGACTGACTGACAGGGAGAGGATGGATATAAGAGGAAGAATAGTTAATAATTCAAGACCTGGTGATGAGAGGTAAAGGTCAGGCAGTGAGGGAACACACGAGTCCTTTAATCGACCCGTGAGCCAGCCAGCCATATGGGCGAGGGTGGGAAGGTCTTGACATTTCTCTAACCTACAGCTTAAAGTACTCCCAAAAGGTTCTTCATATCTTACTCTTGGCTGAACCATGTGACTCTCTTCCATCACCTAGTAACTCTTGGCTATTTATGCTATTTTGTTCTTTGTGGTTTTACGCTTCATTCATTATTTAATTTTACACTTTTTTTACTATTTAACATTTCAATTCCGGTCTTATTTTTTCTTCATATCTGGATACAAAGTCAAACTTCATTTCTCATTTTTATTGTTTTTCTTTTGTATATTAGTATTTTATTTTTGGTTCTATTTTGTTTTTCACGCCTGGATATTTTTTTTATTTAATTCCTAATTTTACTTCATTATTAATTTCACTTTTTATTCCAGAATCTTGATGGCCCAGTATCTTCTCCACATGGCCCAGTAGAACATAAGAACATAAGAAAATAAGGAGTCTGCAATAGACCGGTTGGCCTGTGCATGGCAGCTCCTGTCGAGAGTTACTACCACTCTATCATCCATGAATCTATCTAGCCTCCTTTTGAAACTTTCCAGAGTTCCAGCACTTACTACAAACTTGCTAAGCTTGTTCCACTCGTCCACCACCCTATTTGTGAATCAGTTCCTTCCTATCTCCCTCCTAAACCTAAACTTATCCAACTTAAATCCGTTGCTACGAGTCCTATCCTGCTCGGATATTATAAAAAACTTTATCTATATCCCCTTTATTGATTCCTTTCACCCACTTAAATACTTCTATCATATCTCCCCGCACTCTTCGTCTTTCTAGGGAATGCAAGTTTAGTTTCTTTAACCTATCCTGATATGAAAGGTTTCTAAGTCCCGGAATCATTTTCGTCATTCCTCGCTGCACCGACTCTAGTGAATTGATATCCAGTATCTTCTCCACATGGCCAGTAACTTCTCCACGTGGCCCAGTAGCTTCTCCACGTGGCCAGTAACTTTTCCACATGACCAGTAGCTTCTCCACGTAGCCCAGTAACTTCTCCACGTGGCCCTGTAGCATCTCCACAAGTCCAGTAACTTCTCCGTGGCCCAGTAACTTCTTCACATGGCCAGCAACTTCTCGTGGCCAGTATCTTCTCCACACGGTCAAACTTCCCTACATCGAGTGCTTACATTTGTACTATTACAAATTCTCAAGAATATTGGTATTTGTGCTTGAGGATAAGCACTTGGATGATAGAGAGTGGTAGTAACTCTCGACAGGAGCTGCCATGAACAGGCCAACCGGCCTATTGCAGACTCCTTATTTTCTTATGTTCTTATGTAAACCTGTTGTGAAGTGTGAGGGTAAGAAGTTTGTTTACAACTAACCTGTTACGTCGAGTCAGCAAGAAGGATTTAAAAATACACCACAAACAGGTATTTTTTCGGCAACGGCTTCCCTCCAGACGGCCAACAAGTGGGATAAATGTGGCAATACATGAGCGACACGTGGATGGTTTACCTCTCTCAAGGTCCACTACCACAACCGAGACCAAACATACGAATGTAAACACGAGGCTACAGGATGGTGGTGGAAGGTACAAACAGAGGCTAGTTTTTTTTTTTTTCTTTCTTTTTTACGGGGATTAGCTCACCTGGGCACAGGTCACTGACCCACATCGGAGGCTGGGGGGGCGAAAATAAAATAATAATAATAATAATAATAATAATAAATACAGAATTTTAAATTAGATCAATAGTGAAAAACGAAATATGTATGTTGTGTTGTCAAAGTAAGAGCAACAATTGAGACCCTGCAATTGTGTGTAAATGAGGCAGAAAGTCATATAGCAGCAGGGTCTACCATTAGACAACACATTATGCTTCCAATATCTTCCCAGGCGGTAGTACCTCCCTGTTTGGTAGCTGCCTACTGCATACATCTCAGAAGCCATACCAGTCACTGTACCAGGTATAAGTGCAGGCGACTGTACACATAATTCAGTTTATACTATCCCATATCTATTGCACTTTGAATTTCAGTACAGTATATCGTCTACTATCTGTCACAAAAAGTACGGTATTTTGAATTTTTTTTTACATATTTCAGAGTTTTCCTCTGGCAGTTAAAAACAATTTGCTTGTGTGCTGGCCAACATAATCGCCTCCCAAATGAGTAGACCCGGTTCGATCCCCAGGCAGGGTGAAACTATAGGCAAGTAAATGGGGTCCTGGATATTAATCGTTTTACGGATTGTGTTTCGGAGTAATGGTTAGCCAGTGCAGTTGGCGAGTTGCCCGGTCTTCTCGGATTATTCCTTGACACTGTGGGTCGTACACATCGTTAACAAAGGGTGTGATTGAGGTGACGACAGCTCAGGAGCTGCCATGCACAGGCCAACCGGCCTATTGCAGACTCCTTATTTTCTTATGTTCTTATGTACACCTTAACGAATTCACGCCTAGGTGGCCTTCAAGCCGGCCATCCCCGAACATGAGGGGCAACCATTATTATTATTATTATTATTATTTTAACTCATAAAATATCAATAAATTAACACCCTGGATTAATCAAACACCGCCGCACGTACAGGTATGTTATGCAGGTGCCAGCTGAATAATATGTAACGGCTGAAAAAAACATTATAATATATATTTTAACGTTCCTCTGAATTTGAAATTATATATCGTCAAGTTCAAATGTAAGCTGAATTCTGTTAGCTTCTGTTAGCTTCCTCGCCATTTCCTGACAACTAGATCTAATATCCACTGTACCGTTATAGACGAGTATCTGGGAGCTTTTTAACTGTTACACACACACACACACACACACACACACACATTTAGCACCGGGGATGTTTACTTCAATCAGAGGTTAAGTTCACCGACCGTTATCATTACTCGCGCTGGCTGGGGTCACGTGAGTGTGGGGCGGTCGTTGACATTAATTTCTAAGCATCATATTCCCACATTTCAAAACTATGCCAGTAAGTGTCAGCAGCGTAACCTCAAAAACAAAAAGTATTTAACGATGTTGATATAAATTCATCATGTTTTAGGTCCAGGCACCAAGCGGCATGAGTCAGCACCTTCCCAATAGATTCTATTTACTCTTTTGGCATCGAGTGATTCTACACTAATAGCATGATACGTATCAATTTTTGCGACGTGGGAAATGTTTTAGGTTAGGTTAGGTCAGTGGTTCTCAACCTAGGGGCCATGGCCCCCAAGGAAGCCACGGCGAGCTGTTATAAATTGTACGTTTCCAAATAATGTTGGGAATCTGAATTAAACAAAACTTGTATTACTTATTTTGACTTGGCAGAAGAGAATTTTCATTCTTTTTATTGTCATTTTGTTTAATCATAACGACAATACAATTTTAATATTTACATACTCTGGTGCTATTTTTTTTTATTTTCTTACGGATTATTTAAGATTTCACAGGTCCAGTCCCTGTCCGTGTGACAGGCGCTGGACCGAGCTGCTGAACTGACTTGTTCAGTACGTGTCCGTGTGTCATCCCTTTGCAAGTGGTGATAAGACCGAATGATCTGTCTGGCCTGGGATACCATCACGAAAACAGTAGTGTGTATTGTCTCTGAACAATATATTGTGCATTTTATTTTTCAACATTATTTGTGGGGGGAGAAAATGAAGGAGGCCACGAGAATGTTGAAAATTGCTCAAGGGGGGATGGAGTGAAAAAGGTTGAGAACCACTGGGTTAGGTCATGAGATAATCTAATGTTTGGTCTAGCTGGAGAATTATAGATTGATTTTTATTTCCTTGAGTACTTGGAGTCATTAGTTGGTTTCAGGAAAGTACACGCAATATACAGTATAATTTTATAATAAAAAACCTTGCTGTCAACAAACCAAACACATGGTTATTCGTCTAACAACTATACGACACAAGTAATAAAAAATTATATAGAATAAAAGCTGTGCAGAAGGTATACTGTTTAAAGGCCGATGACGTCACATCTCTGTTGGTGACGTAACAGCTGGGTGGTCTGCAAAAGCTTTGTTTTACTGCATCATGAGGTAAAGTCCCCGTGCCAGTACTACCTGTTACTATGTATGCCACAACACCTCTCAGGATATGATAGGCGGTAGTGTGATAATGCTGTGAGGTTAGGGTTGGACGATGCTTCCTAAATCGGCTTGTGATGCGTGCCAGGGCTGTGTACTTTAAGTAATATGAAGAATAACTACATAGATTAATTGCCTGGCGGTTTAGTGTAACATGAAGATTGATGTTACCTGTAGCACTGATGGTGTAGTCTGTAGACAGCATTTGTAGTTTGTAACGTTATCCTGAGTCTCGGATCTTCCGGCCCAGAAACTATACTTCAGGAGACACGTTGAGCACGCACACACTCTCTAGCCGTATCACTTCACTCAGTATCTGGCATAACACCAGCAAGTAACATAACGTTACCCTCACACCTCACGCCAGAGTAGAACACTTCCACCTTTAATGTTCTCGCTGCACATGTAAGTACAGAATATGCGAACATTAGAAAGTATGTACAAATTCGCATGCTTACCGGAGTGTACTGTTGCCAAGGTCCTCACCTCGCAGTAAGTTATTCCCGAGTGGTGGTAATAGTGAGTCACGTGGCGTCTCTCCTGCACACGTGGCGGTCGATGGTGCAGGGTTAAAACTTGTTTGAATTTACTTTTGTACCCTCCCTCACACCCGCCATATAGCTTGGTGTGTGTATATATATACATTGCGTGTGTGCGTGTATGTTCCTTAATCATTCCACATTTTTAAAGATATTTAGTAGGGAGGTGCTGTACTATCTCCTGTCCCTCCACCTGGTGAAGCCGAGTAACTCAACGAGTAACAATATTAAGTTGTCCCTCGTGTTGGAGGCTGGCTCACCCTCTAGGGCCACATCATCATCACCGATTACCATCAGGCAAATTTGAAACAAGTTTTACAGTGGGAAAGTGAATTTGTGTAAGGTGTAGAAACTCGCCAACACAACCACCACAGCCTAGGTTAACGAGCTGCATGACCCAGTGTCAAGGAATAACCGGACAACTCCTCAACAACACATTTAATACTAAGAGAATGATTGACAACGAATGTAGGGAGATCGTCAATGTCAATTTGCTCTTGTTCAGAGAAAAATTGACATCAATTGTTAAATTCTGCAATTCATGAATCGTCTTAGTGTGTCAAAGAAGATTAGTCCATATCTGTCAGATTTCAGAGGCAAGTTTATTGGGCACCCCTTGGCATCGTGTGTAAGGTGAATCACAAAGCATTACAGCAGCCAACAGAGAAGTAGCCAAGTAATGCCAGTAATAACTGATTAGCAATAACGACATTATATATATATATATATATATATATATATATATATATATATATATATATATATATATATATATATATATATATATATATATATATTAGAGAGCAGAGTTTGCCTGGCGTGGCACAGCTGTTATGGCCGACCACCTGTCTATACGAGTCAGTGCCTCCACTCTTCCCTCCAGCCAACTAATTCAAAGGGAAGTTTAAGGTTACATAAGCTATTCATCAATTAAAGAATCTCGAGATATTTTACCCAAATTGAAAAGGAATGGAACTTAAAGAGACATTTGGTTATTATTGCTGGCCCGCCATATTTGTTTTCCTTACCCCTCTTCCACACACACATATTAAACTGTCCATGTGGTTTATCCCCACCCCCTCATCACCACCCAACAGCCCCCTCACGTCAACACCTGTCACGTTGTCCGCTCATTCACGGTTGTTGCTTCCCGCGCCACCTTTCTCTCCTGCCTCATCCTACCCGTCTCCGTCCTACCATTCACCTTTCAACTCTATTCATTTTTACCAGTTCTACACTCGCCAGTTTACTTTAATTCACATTCACTATCAACTTTCTCCACACTTATTCACTGATATTTGTAACTTTTCTTCAGACTTTATACACTTATTTTCATCACGTATCATTCACTAATTATAAGCCTCGTGTCCTAAAGGTCGCTGGTTCGATCCCCGGCCAGGTCCACCAGTCCATCCAACTGTAATGGGAAACCTAACATTATACAGTTGAGGAAGTAAAGGTGATCGAGTGCCAGACACGCTGTGCCGCCCTGTGTGCTATGCTCACACTGTCCCTTGAGTTCATCATACCAAGAAGATTCATTATCACCATCGTTGTCTCTCACACTGAGGCTTTCAATGTGGTTAGGTTAGGCCTTTCCTGAGTCTCTTTTCTCTCCACCATCCTCTCTTCTCTGTGCATATATTCACACGTTCATAACATAATACGGAGCTGCCTGTGTCGCCTATCTTTATAAGATTATATATACCCACTCCAAGATATTTACTAACTGGCAGCTGAAAAATCTAAAAATAAATAACAATAAAAACAACAACACGTAATAACCTGGTCGTTCAAAGCTTATCATCACAAAAGGTCTCATGACATCTTCAGAGCCTCTCCTTCACTCGTTGTTTCTCTGCTTTTAAATCCGTCCACTCGATGATAAACTTCCTTCGTCAGCTGGTGAAATAGATTCTTGTCTGCCTTATATGTACAACAAACAGAAAGGGTAATACCAGAATATCTATCATCTACACATGTTTAATAATCCAGGCACCTAAAGCATTCTGTTTTAATGGTTAGTTATGAATTACCAACAAGCACTAAAACCACCGCCTCCTCGCTCACCACCTTCACTCACCAATGCCATCCACCACCCATGGGGCCGATTGAAATCATATTGTAATAGTGATTGATTGCAGTTACGATGTATTCGTAATCGGAATCCAATTAATCATTTATATGTAACTGTAATCCAACATCTTCAAATACTGTAATCGTAATCCATCTTCAATTAAACTTTGTAATCGTTATTGGAATCGTAATCAACAATTGTAATCAGCCATACGTCTGCCAGCTGTCATCCCTTACCGGACTATTTAGGACTGTACGGCGTTACTTTAGAATATTCGTGACCAAGTAATTATGAACCGAGTGCTCACCAACGTCCTCTAGCCTGCAAATTCGGGAAAAAATATTAACACGTCGACAAGCACTGTAAATATTGTTCATGGCGGATCTTTTTTACACTTGTTTGGATGGGAAGGTGTTGGTGTGGAGGTGCTGGTGTTGCCAGTCGTGTTTTTCAGTCGACGCACACCCACCAAAATAAGTCATGTCAGTTCATCTCTCCCATCCATGAACCTGTGAATCCGAGACAAGACCTAGTGCACCATCTATAGGTCCAACAATGTGTGTTGTCTCGGATTCACTGGTTCATGAGTTTCGGTGTTCATGTATGGGAGAGAGGGAGGACTGACAGGACTTATGTTTGAGTGACTGTACATTCGAAGCAAAGGTAAACAGCAGCATTCGTCAGTTAAGAGAATCAACAAACAAATCTCACGAACTCCGGAGAACGACCCCCACCCCCACCACCCACCCACCCACCCGCTGCCGGAGGATGAGTCAACACGGCAATTATACTGCCAGGGAACTTCATTTCTTCTTATCTATCCACTTGTCCCGTTACCCATACCACCAGAGGCTTTACAGTGGTCATAACCTGAAGTGTTCCGAGTCCTACATTAAGTAACCTATAGTATTTATGAACAACACTCCCTTGGAAAATCCCTGGATCAGCCTTTAATATTTCTATACACGTATTAGTCAGACATTCTCATGCCTGTTAGGGGAGATGGGGGAGAAGAGGAAAGAGATGAGGGAGGAAGAGGAGAGGGATGAGGGAGGAAGAGGAGGGATGAGGGAGGAAGAGGAGGGATGAGGGAGGAAGAGGAGGGATGAGGGAGGAAGAGGAGAGATGAGGGGGGAAGAGAGAGAGATGGAGGAGAGGAGAAACGAGATGAGGGAGAGTTAGGGGTCTTGCTGCTGATTTGAACCTCCTAACCTAACAAACCTTGGCTACGTCCCATTATATCTAGACAAGTGTGACCCAGCCAACCTTAGCAGTTCCCTCCTGTACTAACACTGGACTGATGGTCGTAACAAAGAACAGACCAATCGCCCGAACGGCTACTGAGGTGACAAGTGGTAGAGATTATAAATTAACATTAAGTCTTCGTGGCGTGCATAACATCCATTAATCCTCCCTGGCGCACCTCAGGTCTGGTGGCAAGCGACCGGCCGTGGTCACTAATGAATGGAACTACTCTATTAGCGCCGACCATGACACGTGTACCTCTTACGGCGGCTTGATTTTGATTGGATCACCTGAAGAATCTCCACCCCAGCTTATTTTACCTATTGATTAACCACACTAACATAACCAAACCTAACCAATCAACCCCTAACCTTACCTAATTTAACCCAAGCGCTAACCTAACCAAATATAGCCAAGCCAAGCCAAACCTAACCTAACCAAAGCTAACTTAACCTCATCTCCCATATAGTGTTCGGGTGGTTAATCTTACGGTCAAATAAGCTGGATTGAAGATTCTTGAAGCGATCCAACTTTATATTTTATCCCTTTAAAAAAATATTAACCACATCATATTTCTTTACACATATACCTCACTCTGACAGTCGTAGCCCCAGAGAAAACTGAGATGGATTATATTTAAATAACAGCAGTGGAATATTTATTGCATCTAATTAGGTTATTATAGTAAGCTTCAGCTGCTGGTCTGATGAGAAGTTGTACAAGCGTCACAAAATGCTGTCATGATATAAGGATTCTCTCCCTTTCCCCCCTACCTCTCTTTTTCTCTCCCTTCTCCCTTTCCCCCTCCCCCTTCTTCTCTCTCTCTTTCCCCCTCCCGTCTCTTTCTTTCTTTCTTACTCTTTCCCTCTCACTCTCTCTCTTCCCCTCCTTCCCTCTCTTCCCCATCCTCTCTCTCTTCCCCTCCCTCCCTCTCTTTCACACAAATACAATCTACATCATTCCCATTCCTAGTTTCGGTCTCATTACCCCCAACACCACGACACATCACCAGTACACACTCAACACATCACCAGTACACACCCCTCAACACATCACCAGTACACACCACAACACATCACCAGTACACACCACGAAACATCACCAGTACACACCACAACACATCACCAGTACACACCACAAAACACATCACCAGTACACACCAGACACTTAACAATTCCACGTGTCATAAAATCATGAGTAATCTTTCCAATCTCGGAGCCCAGACGTGATAAAAGGTGTACACACGCCTCACGGTAAGCTCACCATCCCCCCCCCCCAACACGAGTAGAGGTAGAGAGGTGTTATATGATCAACCTGAAGAGAGAAGATAAAAACCCAAAAGGAATTACAATTCTTTTTTTCAGGTGATAAGATGGATTTGTGGAAAGACACTGAGTCAGGTCATATACTTCACCTGTTCACCATCCTGCTTCTCATCAACACTGGAGGTCTGGTCATGTGGAGGTCAGGTCATATACTTCACCTGGCTGCTCACCATAACAGCATCTTTCACTAAATGTGTTGTAATTGTAAACGCGTTGACACCAAGACGACCCGCCGATACCTTATACTCACAAGGAAAATGGGAGAGTTAACCTTATGTGTCCTTGCTGAACCATCTTACCCTCCTTATCCTCTAGCTTCTGTTAATGACATGCGTACGTAAAGTGATGCATGACAGATCTCTGAAGCAACACAACACAACACTGCCTAAGTCTTAAACCATCAAAATATAACCCCCGGTATTAGAAGTCATAGAAAATGGATTTACTTTGTGTTTTTCCTCTTCATAAAACATTTCTTAACATTCAACATTACAAGCCTTAAACACTACATCAACATTATAACAGTAAAATCAACAGTAATAATCCGTACAGTTCTGGTTCTTGGATGACAGAGGAAATCAGCTGTGATGGTTACCTTGACGACGATACATACCATCTTCATTCAGCCCGTGTGGCAATACCTGTATTGTGTCATAACCAACGTACCAACACAACTGGCGACACAATACTATACCAGTCACCCAGTTAACATACACTACTAACAGCTGCCATGTAAAGCAATGCATTCGTTCTTTACTTCCTAAAAATTATGCACAGTGTGTCTACCAGCAGATATTCTCTATAGCAGCGCTTCTTAACCTTTTCCGACCTCAGTGCCCCCTGTAGTCAAGTCTAGGCAGTCCAGCACCCCCTCCCCATCTGGTTGAAGAGACTACAGTTCCTACAGGGCTATAAAAAGAAATTAAAGTACTGCGTGATAATTTATTTTGTTCATTCTCCAAATATAAGGCATTTCCCAGCACCCCATAAAACCGATTTCAGCCTAACACCCCAGGTTAAGAAACACTGCTTTAGAGACTACGAGAGGTGTGAAAGTTGGCGCTGGTGTAGGTGGTGTGTGTGTAGGCATGATGTCACTAGCACACACATACACACGTCATGCCTCAAGATCACTTTACCTGTGGCACCGAGAACAACTGCCAGCTCACTCCTTGCTACTTATCTTGCACCCTTGTCGTCCTGAAGGAAAAGAAAAAACAACAACAATCAGATAACACAACTATGCCAACCTACCACCAGAAAATTAGACACCCTTGCTTATTACACGTGAAAATTATATAACAACCTAACGCTACCTGGTTAAATTAGGTCAAGTTAGGTTAGGTTAGCATCAAAAGGTGTAGACGATTGAGGAGAGGTTTAATAGCGTACAATGCAGACCACTATACAACTCAATCACAGTATAGTTGCCACCTGATGCACACAGACCATTGTATACTTGAAACACCAGGGGGCAGACTCGTGAACTAAGGACAAAACCCATGCTTACATCTTTGGGTGTGACGGAACCTGTAGGGATATATGAGAGAGAGAGAGAGAGAGAGAGAGAATAGACAGGTGAGAGAGAGAATAGACAGGTGAGAGACGATAAAGAAAGGCGAGAGAGGAAAAGGGAGAGAAAGAATGAAAGGAAAGAGGAAGACAGAAAGGAAAGAGGAAGACTGAAAGGAAGGAGAGAGACCACAAATGAGAAAGAGTGTTCACGTATTTTCACCCGTCACTCAGTACCACTCGTATACCATTTACTAGAATCAATAATATGAAACAAGTCGGGAGCCAAATCCGAACAGGTGTTCCCCCTCCCAACACCTGTATGAATTTATAACATCACGACTCCCTGTCTAGCCCCAACACACCTCGCCCCAACACTGAGAAAAGATTACCAATAGTAAAATTCTCAAATAAACACTGAGAAAAGATTACCAATAGTAAAATTCTCAAATAAACTTATAAAACCTAAATTCGACATTTCACCACAAAAAATACACAAGATTTATTAAAAACAACAATGATAATAGGCAATTGGCCCTTATTTCTTATAGTATTACCGATGCTTTTTTTATTTTTTTTTATTTACTTTACTGCTCCAGAGAATAATGGTATTAGATAATTTAGAGCAGGTGTCACTGGGAAACACTGGTGCTGACCCGTATGTTCGTATCCCAACAGAAGGTGAGTGTGGTACCGAGTGCAGTGGCTGAGAATAACAAGGGAGTGTGTGTGAGGAGTGGGATTGGTTCGTGTTATTTTTTTACCAATATTATTATGTTTTCCTGGTTGGTATAGTCACGCTCCCATCCACCAGCCAATACTACACCTACCAAGTGTCGTGTTCGTTGGCATCAGTAAAGAAACGACTACAAAAGAACTTAATTGTCATAATTATCTTATATACACGTCACTATGGAATGCTATGTTCAGTGAGGCTCTGTCGTTGAGTAATGTGAATGGCGGCAGCGACATCACACACACCCACACGCTGCAAATATGTTAATCTAAATGCATCAAGGTTCAAACAGTCAGTTTTACGAGCGAATTATTCCAAAAACATACAAGCATTTACGTATTCCCCACAAATTAGTAAAATGATGAATATTATGCTGACAAGGACGATAAACAACACTGGCTAGTGTTGGAGATTTGAAGTTAGATGGAAATATTGATAGTAAGCAACTGCCAAGCTTACCTGTAACAAATATAAGGTTAATTAACAAATACAGACATAAATCAACTTTCAAAGTTGTCTAAACAGTTCAAAAACATAATTATTTTTACGGGGAACATAAGTGTATTGATACTAGGAAAACTGCAATAAAATATTCATATGCATGACTATAAAAGCACTGTTTGAAATAAATGTAAAATTATTATGACACTTAAACCTTCTAAACAATCTCCAGGGATAAAGTATAGTCATTTTTGTTGTTATATATATATATTTTTAAGCAATAAGAACGAAACAGTCAAACCTTAGTATGAGATGTGGCTCACCGTCAAGGTTGTGTGTGCCAAGCTGGAACTGGCGGTGTCTGGGCCTCTCCATTTACTCTTTTCCAGCTTCATGTATACATTCTACACTTCTTAACGTGATATTCCCAGTCAGATTGTCCTTTCTACATTACTGAGTTCATACACGAGACCTCAGAATGTGTTTATCACGAATTGTAGGCAAAAATAAAAGAGATCCCCGCGGAACCTCGCCCGGACTACCACCGACAACACTCACAACATACGAGTAAGGTAGTGACGTGTGCAGGCGAGGTGGCAGGCGGACCAACGACTTCACCCCGCGTATCCCACCAGGCTACTTAATTCTCAAGTTAAATCACACTCCTCCCCCTCAGTATAGGTTCATTTTTTGCCGATAATGAGGAATATTGTCTCGCCTGACATAATTTCCGGCTTATAATTCCTTACACTTACAGTATAGTTACAAGGGTCTAGACTCTAGAGAATGCTTGGCTCTTTTATGCTAAATTTTTATTTCGTCACTTGGAATTAAATCCGGATCCTACTGGGTTTTTTTCAACTTTTTTCTTGTATTATAGTCAGGTCAGCAGAGCCAACGTATAAAATAAATGTATATGACATCACATACAAACCAACAGAACTAGCCTACTGACATTTAGCCCAATAATCCTACGTCAAATACAGTTAGGTTTAAGGTTTGGTAGACTATACATAGCAAAGTGTGTTGCAGTTCACTACACACGCGTACTGGAAACCAAATAGGCTTCGTAAGTGAGAAAGCCTAGTAGTCTTCCACACTGAGGCTCACTAACAAACATGAACTCACCAGAACACAGATCAATAGCCACTATTTTACAGGCACATTATACTGCAAACCATATTCCTCCCACTTTATTCTTCATTTTAAAACTAATTCTACACCAGATCGTGAACATATATTTTAGAATTGGGAACATTACATCAAACGGAAAAATATCTTAGACCCGACAGACTTATGATTAAAAACTTAATCCTTTTGCTAGAACACCCAACCCAACCTAACCTAACCACACTTGTATTTAAACCAACCTGGCTCAGGTAATATTACATAACTTGAGTTACATCAGCGGAAGTATGTTTGCTTTATCACAATATATCAATGACCTAGATCAAGCCGCTGTTGCCCCCCCCCCCCTTTGTGTGTGTGTGTGTGTGTGTGCGCGTACTTTTAACTCACTATGTCAGCCTTACAAAAGTCCAGTCCTCAAACTATGCGCACCTGTAGCCTCCCTCAGCTCCTCACCCGGAGAGCGATGCTATTAGAGACAGAAGTTCAGGTTGTGAATCGGATAATAACCACTTGGTACCAGATCTGGGCGGCAGGGAAGGCGACTCTGTTGCTAGAGGCACAATTGTAAATAGAAGCCGCTGTGACACGGGATTAATGTACTGACACGGAGCAGGAACACACCTCTGGTCAGCGTTAGACCACCGTTAGTCACTGGTAATAGTTGTTTTGAGCAGCAGGAGGCCAAGAGTCCATCAGCAGACTCTCTTTGACATCCCAAAAAATCAAAATCCTCATCCTGTCGTGGCGAAGACTGACTTTACAACCTCTTGGAGATCAAACAATTCAGGTGCTTCCTTTGGGTAAGTTCGCTGTTCGACCCAGAGTCAAAATGATGAATCCTGGTCTCGATTCCCTATACTATACACCCGATGGGAGAGTTAAGCTGGCTAGATCAGCTTTGTACAGTTCAAATAGCTCTTGACTTGAGGCCATCCACTACTCACGGAGAACCCATTTTGCAGAAACCTAAGACACCCTCCAATGTTCATGGATGGTGGTCACAACACTTACTCGAGGAAAGCCAAAATCAATGCTTATTCAATCGACTTTGATGAGTCGGTCAGTCATCATCAAGTGCTTGACTCGGTCTACAGATGCTCGTCGGCGGCATTTGAAGACCTTAAGACCACCCTCAAGACTTTCACGCTCACACTGAGACTCCTGGAGGCTCCTTACACTGGCCTATGAGGGGGTTTGTGTGTCATAAGCTCCAACCAAGTGTCGTTGAATTTTCTTAGCTGTGAAATCTTTTGTTAGAAACTTTAAGACACTGATGCTCAGTTCTCCCTAAATCTCTCTCTCTCTCTCTCAAATAAATTGTAGCACATTAATTAATCATTTAACTTTGTTTATAAAAAATAGTAACCTGTTGTATACTTTAAAACCTAAAATGTCAAAACCTTTTAAATGCCCTCGTACATAATTATAACAAATGCATTGCATCGTCTGACGTTGTACTGAAATGATACCACCGCTCTTCAACAACTAAGATCATTAACCGTGTAACAAAAATAGTAATTACACTAGTATTAATAAGCTAACTAACCCAACTTAACCTTACCTAACTAACCAACTCAAGTTAACTTAAACTAACCTACGTATAATTTGGTTATGTTCTGCAGGCACACGACGTTTTAAATGCGTCGAGGAAGTTTTGTCAGACAATTATCCATGTGGTGTGTGTAATCTCCCCCACTGTTCAGGGGGGGGGGGGGTATTTCCTTCAGGAGTCCGGGGTTTAGCTCAGGAGAAAACCAGAGGACCCGAAGAAAACGTTGTATGTTTGGTTGAGTCACACTTAATAACATCCTTTACATAATTTAATTTTTCCTTTTTGACTTGTAACTTCACATTCAAAGACTCACTCGAGGCAGCATTGGTGTTATGGTTCTCAAAGCTGAAACATGCAAATTAGATGTCCTTCCAGTCTCAGTAAGGCTTGATCTCAGCTTATTCAGAACATCCAAAGCTTAACACCCCAACAGGCTCCCTCTTCCGGACAGTATTGCGAGAAAACATCAGTTCCTCAGTGGCTTATAATTCGCTTCCTGGTTTTCCCTTGAACTCGTCGCCCTCCCTGTAGCAGCTGCCTTGTGGAAGAGATAGGTGTAGGTGCCAAGGTGGAATTACTGTTTATGTATTATCCTTCACCAGTTGTTTACCATCCTTCCGAGGCAGCAATGTGGTTCTCCCTGTACGTTTATTTGTTAGGTCTGCAGGTCTGTCGTTCCTGAGTACTGCCCAGCACGAGGTGTGCAGACTCCTTGAGATGATGTCCTTAAATTCAATGTACTTTGAGTGTGTGTGTGTGTGTGTGTGTGTGTGTGTGTGTGTGTGTGTGTGTGTGTGTGCTGTGCATCTATCTTTAAACAAATTTAATAAAACGTTACAAACGCCACTTACCACCTAAACAGTTTGAACCGAACATATGCTTCCTAAAGTTCTGTTGATATAAAACAACAAAACATTCCGTGTCTCGGGAGCTGCCTGACGTGGGAGGAGGAGGTTTTGTGGGTAGATTATTATAGCGAGCCTCTTGCGTGCTTCCGCTGTCTCCTCAATAACTCCTAACAAGTGGGCGGCGTCTCAGAGGTCATCACTCCTCACAAGCATCTCACAACCAGACAGTGACACGTTAACTCTCATATTAAACAAGGATTAATATGACTTGACATGATTCCTCGCCATTACACTCAGACAAGTATGAACAGGTATGGGCTGGTTAGCGCAACAGCCATGACACAGGTAAAATATCCAATTCATTCCACAAAATAATTAATCTAGTGTGAGGGACCAAGTTGAGTTTGGATAAAAATCACCCAATCATCGTGGAGATTACAGAAGCTTAGATATTACCTTCAAGGACGTCAAAATATGTTTGGTTCTATCACAAGGGCTGGTGCACCTAATCAGTAAATAAATGCCGTCGTTAGCTGATTCTTGTCTGTTGTACTGTGCCTGCAGATGATCGCTTTAACATGATACCTGTACCTAGCAGCTTGGCAGGAGATGGTCTACTAATATAGGCTGACTGGATGGTCGTATTACCCGATGGCTACAGTTCACTGAGTACACCATCTCTCTGTTATTTACGGGTCGTTTTTATGGCTGTAATTTGTTTGTCTACGATCATTATACCGGGAAGCTCAGAGCCCCGCGCCTTGTGTTGTGCCCAGGTCTCTACCAAATAAAACAAAAATAATAACAACAACATCAGTGCCGGACGTGGTGTCGTCGCCATTTCCTTAGTCCTCCACTTTCAGGTCTCGTGCATTTACACACACACACACACACACAGGTGAACACACTAACAAAGTCACGTATACCTCCCCCCCCCCACATACCCAAACACAGTATTGTGTAGTCCCGTGTGTTCCCAAACGCGTGCATACACACACAAACACACACACATATTATATACTGTATTAACACACACACACATACACACACAAACACATTCCTGTGTTCAGAAACTTCCACACGGAGGACGCCTCCTGAACCAAGAACATGGAACAAAATTACAACATGCTGGACAAGCCTTTAATATGAGGCTGAAGTTCAATAATTTCTTACCTTACTGTTTATAGCGACATACGAGTACTGTAGTGGAGGGATTACTGACTCTAAGTTCACTGTCCTCACTCTAGATATACGACGGGACACACAATTATATAATAACTTAATGTCTGATAAACAACATCATAATGAACCAACAACCATAAAACCTGTCTTAGTGTACACCGCCATGAACCGGATATTTACACGTCCCGGTAAGCAGATACGTGGTCACGGGGAGGGGGGGGGAGCTACATGGCTCAAACTGGTGTACATTACTGTGTGTGTGGCGGGAGATATATGGGTGTCAACGGGGGATTTTCCGAAGGGGAGGAGGAGGTGGCAAGCATATGACTACTAATATGTCTTGTCCAGAATGATTTCTATTGTCAAAACTATACATACCGATGGGGAAGATGTTCAACTGAGTACTGTACCTCCCGAAAGCTGTGAATGCTGTACAGATGCTGCTTCGCTCCTGAGCAATTACATAAGAACATAAGAATGGAGGAAACTGCAGCGGGCCTATTGACCCATACCGGGCAGTCCCGTTTATACCCAACCCCTATTGCTCATATAAGCATCCAACCTATGTGTGAAGCTATTCAGCGTATTCGAGTTAATGATGATATTTGGTAACTTGTTCCATTCATCCACTACTCTGTTACCAAACCAGTGTTTACCAATTTCGCGCCGAAATCTAAATTTGTCTAATTTAAAACCATTGTTACGGGTTCGCTCCTGGTTGGATAGTTTGAGTACCTTTGTAATGTCCCCATTGTTTAGCCCTGACTTCCATCTTACACCTCTATCAGGTCGCCCCTCACTCTACGTCTCTCGAGGGAGTGCAAATTAAGATGCTTTAACCTGTCTCTGTATTACTGTCCTCCTTTAGTTGACGATCTTTCTTCCCTTTCTCTTCGCCGAATGTTGCTTCACTCTCTCTTTTATAGGTACTTTAACGGGCAATGTTAGGTGGATTTGGCATCCTGTGTACCGCCGGCAAGTACATGGGCTCGTAACACACGTCTTGCCCGCGGTGCCCAATGTCTCTCTGTGGCTGTCGGTCACGCAAGAATAACCCGTTATAATAAATCCTTCTTTCCTCACACAGCCAAACTGTGGAATGATCTGCCTTCTGTGTTTCCATACTCATACAATCTGTCTCACTTTAAAAGGTTGGTTTTCCGGCATCTTCAAGGTGTAAATTAATATTATCTTTTTCTTTTCTATTTTTAATTGAAATGTGAAAATTTTAAATAAAAGTGTTTATTTTACCCTAATGAGGGATGCCGTGGCCGAGTGGGTGTGGCATTCGCCTTACCGAAGGATCTCTCGTTCGGTTGCCAGGCATTCCCAGACCACCCAGCCATAAATGGTGTCACTATAGGGAAGTGAAGGAGGTCGAGTGTTGCTCTGGAGGATGTAAGGCTGACCATAGTTAAGCTAAATAAATAATTTGGTTCAGTGTCCACACAAGACACTGGATAACACACCACGCCCTAGAGTCAGGGGCTGAAAAGTACCATAGTTAAGAGATACCAATCGCAGCCGAAATACTAAAGATAATTATAGCAATCCTGAGGTAATTCAAAGTTTCGGAAGTAGATGGAACACAGACCAAGGCGATAAAAGTGTTAGTGAGTGATGCAACTTTCTCTTGGGTCAATACAAAGTCCCTCGAGACTGAAGATGAGCCCGAGTCATCTGGTACAGCAGTAAAGAAAGGCTAAGGGAAAGCAGCAGAACACTATAGGCCAATCACCCTCACAGCACGCTGAGACATTCCAGCGACTCAGTCAACCAAGGCATTGCGGTGTGGTTTAGTGAGGTGAATAGCTTGTGTGATAAATCTGCTCACACTCCCATTAATGGGAACACCGAAGAACACCAGTGGATGTGTTACACCTTAAAGTCTCTATTGCGTTCTACGAAGATTTACCTGTCCAGTTAATCATAAAAATCAAGACACACGGCTTCCGAGGCATAACATCGGGTTGGACTAAACATTGGCTCCAGGAAAGACAATGGACCCATCCCAAGACCCACACTGTTTGGATTTACATCAATGATATAAATTAAAATAATCTGGGCCACATAATCAACCCTCCGGTTTAAGGGAAGGTGGGAGGTCAGGAAAACATCCCGTCAATACAAAATAATATACGTGAACTTTTCAGACGCCCGCAGGACTGTTGTTTATATGACAGACTTCACGTGGTGCGGGGCACAACAAATACACAACGACTGTACGGTGTGGACACTTACAGTACGTGTCGGGATACACCAATCACTTACAGTAGCAGCAAATACGAAGAACAATAAATAATCAAAGAAACTCTGGTAATGTTGTCGTATCTGTAAATATAAAGACAGGAGAGTTATTACGATAATTTAGACCTACATGAATATAGTCAGGGTGGCCGAGTGGTCTAAGGCGCCAGACTCAAGGTAACTTCCCTTCAGATAGAGGGGCAATGGGCATTCTGGTCCTCTCTGAGGGCGTGGGTTCGAATCCCACTCCTGACAAGTTCTTTTATGTGGTGTTGGCGGTATAGGGCAACGAGCGTATTTCTTACTTTATGTCCTGGGTTCCAGTCTTGGCCTGGGACAAACGGTAGGAAGGGTGTGACCTAGTGTGACCCTCACTACCAGACATGACAGGTTCACCGGTTTTCCCCTGTACTAACACTAGATAATAAAGGTAGTAACTCAAAACAGACCAACCGTCAGAACAGATATTAACCTGATGAATGGTGGACTGTTAAATTAAAATCTTTACTGGAGAATTTCTGGCTATTAAAAAAAAATCGGTGTCCGGCCTTCCTGGCAATGCACCGCTGCCGGACGTACAGTTCAGTCAGCCTGGCTTTACCTTTACTCTAGTTATGAGGAATACTTGTGGCCTCAGTAAACTGTGTGTACTGTATATTTATGGCTAATCTGCTACTATTACCCGTCTAACACACACGCGTTATCTCTCATAATTGTTTTAATGATGCTAGAAAAGTGTAATTATAAACCTCATTACACAAAGACCTCTGTTGTTGATGTGCAGTAATATTATAACAACGACAACTACAACCCGTCGAGAGGCAGGAGGCAGCACGGGCGGGTAGGATTGAACGACCTTACTACAGGAAGTTACGAACAGGACGCAGTGGTGATTGTTCTTATCGTTATCACCATCAGTGTCAACGGTAATGTACATTGAGTAAGTTAACGGGCTACACCTCGTTCTTTTGAGTGTGTGTGTGTGTGTGTGTGTGTGTGTGTGTGTGTGCAACCTTGTCGTGGCATCAACTTACTCAGTAGTCATTAGTCACGCTTCTCACTCCACCCCAAACATCACACACACACAGTGACCTCCTTACTTCAGCGACCACCTTGTTCGAGCGCCCACCAACCTTGAAATACAGCCTCGTCCTATCAGTAAACAACAACAGAGCCGCCTCATTCTTTACACTAAGGCTGCAACAATGAAAAACGTTATTATCCGTATCTTTAAACGAATAATAGAATACCACTCAAAGCGATACTTTCTGAATTCTTAATTTTGTCATTGTAATAAGGTGGCCCCTGGAGTAAGGTGGCCGATGGAGTAAGGTGGCCGATGGAGGAAGGTGGCCCCTGGAGCAAGGTGGTCACTGGAGTAAGGTGGTCACTGTAGTAAGGTGGCCCCTGGAGCAAGGTGGTCACTGGAGTAAGGTGGTCACTGTAGTAAGGTGGCCCCTGGAGCAAGGTGGTCACTGTAGTAAGGTGGTCACTGTGTGGCCCTGGGTAAGGTGGTCACTGGAGTAAGGTGGTCACTGTAGTAAGGTGGCCCCTGGAGCAAGGTGGTCACTGGAGTAAGGTGGTCACTGTAGTAAGGTGGCCCCTGGAGCAAGGTGGTCACTGTAGTAAGGTGGTCACTGTAGTAAGGTGGCCCCTGGAGTAAGGTGGCCGATGGAGGAAGGTGATCACTGTAGTAAGGTAATCACTGTAGTAAGGTGGTCACTGTAGTAAGGTGGCCCCTGGAGTAAGGTGGTCACTGTAGTAAGGTGGTCACTAAAGGACATTCAAAGTGGCACATTAAACACAACAATGTACTGAGAGAAGCACGAGACACGCGGCACCCACCTCTGTTCTACTCAACTACTTTCACGAGAGCGATAAAGTCTTCGATGGAGAAATTGTTAATATGATTCTTCCTTCCGTGTGATGAATGAACACTGTAGGTGATACAGGAGGAAGAAGGAGAACTAGAAGAAGATGAGAAGAACGAGAAGGAAGGGTAAGGTATGATGAGAAAGAGGAAGAGAGGTAGTAATGATGATGATGGTGGTGGTCTAGAAAATTAAGGCAAATCTCACCATTATAGGCATTTGATGGTTAAGTGGAACTGAAGATGAACTGAAGAAGCACACGTGCGTGCGTGTTTGTGTGAAGGCAACTGCTGGTAGAGCATTGACGACATATTAACAGCGTTCTGCTCCCGGGTGTACAGCACTGGAACATACTGGCCTGCGATGACACCGAAAAGAAAAATCAACACAATGAAAACAACACTAAGAAGCGATTGTTTTATGTCTCAACGCGACTGTAATAATTTCAATCTTCTGGTCATTTGAAAGTTCGTAAATAATCGTAAAAAATATTTACACAGGCCTGACAGCTCCTTAACTTTAAGCTCCATGTACTCGAACTCCTTCACTTCCCCAACTGTAACGTCATGTTAGGTACCCATTCAAGGCTGGGTGTGTACTGGGGAAACACAGGACGCCTCTCTCTCCCAAGTAGTATCAAGGTTTCATATCGAGACCACATGTTTTCTTGTGGTTATTAGCATATACTTGGATCACGCGCACCTACAGTGATTTACTTGCATATATATATATATATATATATATATATATATATATATATATATATATATATATATATATATATATATATATCACATTTGCAGAGATGAGAAAAATAATGTTTGGGTGATAAAACTATTCTGAATACGTTAGTGAGTAGGAAATGTGTAGATGGTGAGAAATGGAGAGAGAAGGAATGGAGAAGAAGATAGAATAAAAAAAAACGTTAGAGAAAGCGTGGGAAGACGAGGAATGAAATAACGGGGCGTGATGGAGTGACATGCTGCGGAAACCCAAACGTGGACTGGAGTGGTGGAGGGAGGAGGCGCTACGTGTGAGGAAGAGAACTAAGCATGGCGGGTGTGACTTGCTGCCGCCCTGTAAGTTGTTAGAAGATTCTACCTGATTCCCGTGATTACCAGCGGGGAGGAAGTACAGTATCTGATTATAGACCCGGTAGTAAATATTGAATAAGACAGTGGCAAGCATATTGAAGGGAACGAGAGAGAGTGAAAACAGCCCCTAACGTACACGGCAACAAAGGTATGGGGTGCTACAGTACAGTGGTTGTGAGGGTCTATAGACACAACACTGCCCCTCGCCCTCCTGTCCTGTGTTACCCATAAACTTGTCCTCCACCTCCCAAGTGGTGATTAAGCCACCCTCGCGCACCAGAGTCAATCGATACACCGGTTCGCGTCAGCCTGCTGCTCCCTGCCAACGGTCCTGACGTCAGGCAGGATTTTCTGGCCCACGATGACAACAAGACATCACCACTATTTAAATATCAAACAGGGGATTTTTAACTCGCCTTCAAGTACTTTTTTTTTTACTTACCGAGACCAATACTGATGGATGCAGCAACCGCCTCCAATATCCACTAATGTATGGCGAGGTAACGCGATTTGTCTTTCTTTGTGTTAGGGGATTAAACACACGTCCACACACGCCTCACTCAGGAACGTCATGCTAGGTACACGATTAACACGAATGCGACAGGCGTTGACGTCATTTATTTACACTAGTCCACGAGATGTTGATTTCACCTGTTACTTGATCTGATCTGAGAACGTAGCGGGAAGTACATCACGAGTGGTTGTTGACGCGTCATGATCACCACGCGAGAACACACACACACACATAAACCCAGCTAAGCCAACACACAGCACGGTTATATCAGTGGATTATAGCGTATGTACGGTGTCTTGCTTTAGCGGATAGGTGTTGCATACCGTTAAGAAGAGCTCTTGCTGACTGATGTGAAGCATTTGTTTACACGAACACTTGTGAGGGGGTCTTGCGTGTCAGCACTTCCGTGATTTGTTGTTATTTGTGTGTGTGTTATGATTGCGTGCTATCTCTCTCTCTCTCTCTCTCTCTCTCTCTCTCTCTCTCTCTCTCTCTCTCTCTCTCTGGATCGCAACAGGACGAAGATGTGTCCAATAACTATTAACGAAATTACGGTCTCAAAAATGATGAAATTTTAAAAACAAAATCCATTAGTCAGAAATTAAAGATGAAAAAGAGACAAATTTCAAGAAAATTATGAATAAAGAACAAAGATAAAGGAAAGAAAGCTAAAAAGATATAGAGAGAAGATGCAAGAAGAGAACAAGAGAGACAGAAGGGAGAGGGAAGAAAAGAGGAAGGAACACAAAGGTCTGCTGGTTAATATTTTATTTACGTTTGTAATATTGATCCAGCGCCGCTCACTAAGACGGAAGTACCCCCACGATCATGGACACCCTCCCTCCCTCCCTCCAGGCTACCTTCCCAGTCTGTCTCCCCCCCTCCCTCTCCTCTCTTGTCCCTGACCTTCCGCACGAGCCAGCTTTAACCTTGTATAATCAAGCTCACGGTCACCCACCCTCCCTGGCCGTGACCTTGTGTTACCTGCGTAGCTCACGGTCACTCAACCATGACCTTGTGTTTTATCAGCGTGAAAGTTTGTTTGTATTATCCTCCGTCACTACATCCTCACTCGTCCTATGACCTCCTCCTACAGGTCCCCAGCCGTTACCAACGCCTCTTCCCTCCCTGACCAGATATCCCTCCTCCTAGTCACAGGCCTGGCACTTGACATTATTAGGGACCTGCCACGCTTTGCTATAAACAGATGAAATGTACCGGGAACTTTCCCCCCACACACTCATTATTCTGTCACTTTATGTAACTTGCTGACAAAACCTATGACCCTTCAGGGTTCTTCGCCCTTAATGCACGAGTCATAAAGGCAAGCATGAACTCCGCATGCTTCCCAGTTGGGCGCTGTAAACGCTCCTGCGCTTCACCTTGCACAGGATGTAAGGGGGTGCCCAATAAACTAGCCCCCTCCGGGACAATCTAAAAAAAACTGTTTGTACTACCCATAGACCTTGGTATTACCGTATAACTACTCCGCCTCGCTTGTGGAAGACCCTCACACAGGCGATCATGTAGAATGTGTAGATCATCATACTACATAAAAATGGATAATTTCATGGTATTATTATCGTTTCGGTCATGCAGCTGATTTTTTAATTTTAAGTTTAGGTTAGGTTAGATTAGGTTGAAATTAGGTTTTTCCAATGGTTTTTGATGTGTTTTGAACGACTTCCAAAAAGGTGCATGACCGAAACGATAATCTAACCAATTTCATAAAAAACCCTAACCTAACCTAATTTAATTTGACTGTCTAATGACGGTAAACGACGTCTTATATGAAAGAGCGAGTTTACCTATACGATTTAATTTCCATCAAGTTGCAACAATAAAAAGAAAATGTTATCTCTATTTGGATAAAACGTCATTTGCATTTTAAAGCTTAATTGGCGATTAACCCTATCTAGCGTCACACACACACACACACACCATATATGTTTATAACCGAAGAAATTACAAAAATACTAGATAGATGACGACACTGAAAGCCCACGGTAGAAAGTAAAACAGAAAAACATCACTGTATATCTGGATCGTTACTTCAGTCCTCGCCAGCCAGTAGGTTACGGTCGATATGTACAGCGCCCTCGTGTATTTACCTTCTCCTACAATGGGAATTTCAATGTTATCATTTATGTGGTATTAAATAATTACAGTACAAAACACAAGGTCGTACAAAAAAACTATCATCTACGTGTGGGCGGGGAGCCAACAGGAAGTTTATCCTCAGATTACTCCATCACCTCAGCCATGACGTCAACACCTCTCGCGCCAGGGGTCTCTTATCTGGGTAATAGGTCGCTGAAATCCACACTGATTTATAGCACTGTCGTGAGAATCAGAACTATAGAAGCCCATCAGAAACACCAATAAAGATTTATAGGCAATGATTACTGGCGCGGTAACCTCTAGGTGGTGAGCGGTTCTGGAGTAGGAGCAAAGCATAATGAAAACACACGCTAACTAAGGGAGCAGCGAAGTAAGAATAAAACAGCGCAGAAACGAGTCACGGATATCAGTTGTCACGATATAAGATATGAAGATTAGGAAAAACACCCGTACTGTACGTCAGTCATATCAGTGTGACTTCCCCTGGCCATGCTTGCTGCTATACGTGTTTCCTTCTCCTGAACTTGACAACTGCAGGCGACGATAGTGAGTGAAAGTAAGACATCTTTTGGGGGGATATGACCCGACAGCAGTGGCGCACAGGTCATGGAGGACACGGATCATATACTGTTTACAGTCCTTGATGGGGGAGGGGGGTGAGGGGTGAAAATAATCTCCTAGTTTTTAGTTAGGAGAGATTATTACTGTATTGCCTTCATTTCCTGGACTCAAATAGGTACAAGGGATAATCGACATTTGAGGGGCAGTAGCCAGCACTCTTACCCGAGACACCCCTCGGCGCCCACACTGTACACCGATTAACAACACCAGGACCGCCACGTCAACCACTCGGGGTTTAATGTTCACATTCACGGATGCAATCCAAAGTTAAAAAAAAAATATACCACCTGGACATGCTCGAGTAGGCCCAGAAACTGAGTCACGTACTTCTAACAATGGACATGACGTGCCTAAACGCACTGACCAAGAACTAAAAGACTGTAGTGCCCTGAAAATTCAGTTTTGATGTCTGAATAAAATGCAGATTATAAATATGTATGAATCTAAAAATTGCGGACTCTTATATTTCCCCAGGAATAGGGACATTGTTTTCCTTAGCGGCAACACACATGAAAAACCACTCCTTGTTTCACCTGTATCGCCTTGGCAGCGCAAAAGCATTGGTTCAGTCGTTCAGTCTCAAAATCTGGTTCATTTAATCCAGGCGCCAACAACATTTAAACCAAGTCAAGTCTTCGTTCGTGTGAATATGGGTGTGATGTAAACAATGAACACAAACAATCGCAAATCTTTTGAAAGTATGGTTGGTGTTTACAGACTGGTAACATATCCCTCAAGCACCTCTCATACTCATGTGTTACCAAACACCGAGTATTTTACTAATAAAATTGGCTTTTTATCCTGTTTTCTTTTTTTTCAAATTTTACTTTTACAACTAAGTGCATCCAGTTTCCAATTATTTCAGTATTCTATATTAGCATATAGTCAAGATCAATAATAAAAATATTTAAGACAATTAAATCGTCTCATTTCCGCGTTCTTTGGTCTTTTTTTTCAGAGGGGAGGGGTAGGTTCTTGCCAACTCGTGAGAAGTGGTGTTCCGCAAGGCAGTGTGCTTGTTTTCTGTTTCATAGGCGATATACCAGATGCTATTCACTATTCATTGCGAATGGTTGCCGATGAAGCTACGTCATTCAGGGAAAAAAATCTAACGAACAAAAGAAGCATTACAGAACCAACTATATCGGCTTCAAGTGTTGTTAAAATAAAAATAATGGATGCCGAGATTTAACGGTGCGAAATGCAAGAGGACGCGCAGGTTGGGTTTACCTCTGTACTAATACTGGGCAATGAAGGTCGTGACCGGCTAGTAAGCTGACAAGTAGTGAGATTAATAAAACTAATAATTAAAAATAAAAGCGAAAAGAGCGAACATGAACCAACAGGTGCGTGTGTCGCCGTCAGTGTACTGGAATTCCGAAGGATGGAGGACATCATCCTAATTCCTTTTTCCAATTATCAGTCATGATTTGATGACATCCTCAGTTGCGTCCATAAATTATAGCTATACAATCTTACTAATAGATGACGTAACCGCTCCGTCATGTCATTAGTCAGTTCACGGGAGTAATAACCCCATTCCTCAGTAAAAGCATATAGTCACGTTATAGCACTTGCATAAGTTGTACAAGATAAATTTTAAGGACGTTGCCTAAACTCCTACAGGCGAGTATTGAAAAAAAAATTAACAAGGTGGCTGCTCTCATATTTCACAAAACGACTCGAATCCATCCCACAAACAATAAAATTGTCAATTATCATAAACTTGGCTAATCCTGTTGTTGGTGGGGATAAGAAGGAAGGATGAAGTAAATTTGTTTAGCGTCCCACATATACAGACTTTCATGAATCACAACACCAGGGTGACCTGAGAGGGGCTAGACTCAAAATAACAATTGGGTGGCCCGGTTGATGCTCCCACCACTAACATCCTCCTCCCCCTCCCTACAAGGGCACACACACACACACACAACGTATTTGCCCAGGAAATTTATAATAAAACCACACTCCCACAAGGCAGTCGTCTATATTAAGGCTGTGATCTTCACTCAACAGTAGACATGCATGGTATGACTGTTACGATACAGTGGACACAAGCAGTGTTTGTCCCGGACCTGAATCTGGTACACTGCATATGGTGTCATAAGCTGTTCTAGCCCCGTAAAGCTGGGAGTTGAAACACGCCCAGCTGCCTGCCTGCCTGCCCCATTGATCTGAATACATGTCTTCACGTTTTCTATGTTTCATTCACAGTCACGAGTTGTTTTGGGAACTTTAACAAAAAATGGAGATCAACCAGAAAAGTCGACCTTCGTAGACTGCTGCGGTTTTTATTGTTACTCTTCTTACCAGAGAAGTACAGAATAAAAAAGCAAGGGAAGTGTTATTTAGTTAGAGCAGCACTGGTAATAACATTTCATAGCATGGGTCGTGAGTCATCAACCACAACAATACAAAGTTTGTAAATGTCGGATCCCCTAAAATGTCTCCACCCCAGTTTATTTCACCTAAAGATTAACCATCCGAACACTAGACTAACCTCACCCTACCCCCATAGCGTTCGGGTGGTTAACCTTAGATGAAATAAGCTGGGGTGAAGATTCTTTCGGTGATCCTAAATATCTACTTAAAGTCACGTTCCACGTTAAACAGGTACAGTAGGTTGTGCCGGCCACTGTCAGGTCGGTGTTAACCAATGTATGATTCCACAAGAACAATATCAGAAAACATTAAACATATTCTTCTTAAGGTTTACGTCTTCTGGCTTGATGAAAAACTGTAGCAGATTATGAGAAAGAGCCACTGAGGGAGGGAGGGAGGAGCTGTAGGTTGCTCGTCTTCCTACCCTTACACAACTTACGACCCCTCGTGAACCAGCTGAAGCCTGCACTTTCATCTCCCCTACCCACTGTGTACTGAGATCGAGCTTGAATGTAGTGTATTTGGCAGTTATATTTTCCCTCACAGAGTAACTATCATGAACACCTCTCCTAATCTATCACAGTAAAAAAAAATCGAGTCAATATGCTGTTGCAACAGTTATGTCCACCGTTCAGCTGAGTGAGTCATGAGAAGTATGATGTGGACTTGGAAATAAATGATGAGTCACTGGGAAGATGTGAGGTGTACTGTAGGGTGTGGGTGTCCGCCTGGGAGGCAGCATGAACGTTGTAGGCCAAGAAAAACCACGAATTTTTCCCCTAGACGGTACAACAAGGGAACTGCTGATACTAGCATACGTGAGTGGTTCAGTGTGACGCCACTTAGTAACATTTACGTAATACCAAATACCCCGAGAACAACACAACCAGCAACATGTCTTCCTCTAACTAGCGTATTGTAACGTAACTTAACCAAAGTGAAGTTAGTTCATAATAGACACACCAACAACTTAATAGGGCTATCACGATGATAGAAGCCGCCAAGTACGTTCAGGTTAATAACACAAATTTGTAATTTCCTTCATAAAACAAAAGTCCCATCAAACCCATGGTAGAGAGAGAGGAGCGAGGGAGGGACAGGTGGGGGCAGTGTGGTCATGAAAAGTATGGACTCCTAGGAATCCGAGGTAACTTAAATCATGGGATCATGTTTACTACCACTATCGTCTGAGAGCTTGGCTAGGGAAGCCAAGGATGGGAATATATCCAGGGATCACTTTACGATAGCATACAGTTATTTAAATAAATTCCATCTTAATCATATAGGCTAATTCAAACTTTTTCATCGGTTCTAACACGATATAAACTTGACATATATATGTATGTTCTTTGTCTAGTTGATTCGTCATAAAGCTATTACCACACACGTATCTCAGTCGAGATATGTTCTCTATTTACAGCTGTAAACTTACATACTGTACAAGCTTCGTGATGTGGGCATAGATTTACTATTCACATTCTAATTCTGAATATACTGAGAGAGAGAGAGAGAGAGGTGGTTTCTGTCGCTCGCTGTTTATCACTTACGCCGGTGGATAATGATCCTGGCAGATATTTTTTTTTTTTTTTTTTTACGGGAATTAGCCCACCCGGGCACAGGTCAAACGACCCACAACGGGGCCTGGGAGGCGAAAAGATGAAGTACAGTACATGAATACAAAACAATAGCAGAACATCACACCAGCTCGACTCGCTTAATTCTCGAGAATAAATATTCGTTTAATGGCTGTGGCTTCTTTATGTTATGAGAAAAGTTTTGTGTGTATTTAGGTGTGTTTTACTCTAACCTAACCTATATTTTGGGGGGCAAACGAGCGAATTTTATAAATAAGAAAAAGAAAGACTTTTTTTAATTTACTCATTTGCACAAGAAATGGAGGTCAGATTTGAATAAAACACCTAAATACGCACAAAAAAAACTTTTCTCATGATTTCAACTTCCAAATCACTGTTGAAACTAACCTAACCAAACCTAGCCTAACTCATATCTCCGTTAACACTAATTTACCGAAGGAAAGAATTTTTTTTTTTTTTTTAATAATCCTAGAATAACCAAATACGAAAACCTTGCCACAGCCATTAAACGATTATCAACCCTCAACAACGATAAATACAAGTCACGGATCTTATGTGTATAATGTAACATATAATTCATTAGTGTTGTTTGGTGGTTTTCCCGATGAAATAGTAGATACTTCAACATTAAAACTCTGAAATACTCAAATACAATGGATCAGTTGTACCTTTGAACAGTGGAACATACGAATTTGATAGTTCTTACCTTGGGTCTACTGTGGCTTTTAAGTAATCATGATGACTGTAGAGGAATGCTTGGCCATTAGCTGTTGACATGTAACCTTGACGAAGTAATCACTGGTTGGAAGGTGATCAACACGCACTACATCACTTATTATTTAAGGAATTCCAGTTTGAACAACACTAGGGAATAAAGTATATATATATTTACAAATTTCACGACTTTTAGCGAAGATTATCCCCGGTCAACCGGTAACAACACACGCGTGCAGTAGATTGGCTCTTCTCAACGAGGTTAACTGTTGTCTTTTGTGAAGCACTGGTTCACAAATCACTTCTCGAGACCTACTAACCGAACCTTCTGGAGCCCCACGCTGTTCACACTAAAAATTTCTCTCCTTTGCGTCGCGTTGTTACTACAGTAATCAAACTGTAGTGTTTGATTGGGTGAATACTATCCAGTGGTGTGGTCACTGTGGGAGACTCTAAGTACATATCTTTATTTCAACCAGAAAAAAAATGTGTTATCTGTGCAGTTATGGATTTATTTTAATAATTATTTTAAATTTTATTTTCATAGATTAGTTTCTTTGTGTATGCAGTAGGATAAAAACAATATTTGTACGGTAAAGAACCCAGCAAGGCAGATGTGCAGCAGCAAAATGCTCGTTTATAACATATTTAGTGCAATTTACATTTACTTCTCGGACATAGGAAGCCGAAACGTTATTTGCACCAACACATTCTTGAGAATACTGAAGAGCTTATGTTTGAAGCTCCCAAAACATTTTGTTTCTGTTGCAATAAGCTAATTTAATTGACAAGGCAAAATCATGGCACGCAGGCATTGTACTGTACGTGCAGTACATAGTATATACAAGGGATGTTCTAAACAGTAGTCTTAGTCTTCGTGAAAGGCACAGCTCTTCACTGACATTCTGAACACTTAAGATGGTACTCCGTGAATTTCAGAATCTTTTAATAATTTCAGGCTTGCCATTTCATACTCCTAACGATTTCGCCCGAGTGGTATATCTTAGTTAATTTTCAACCCCTGCAGTATACACTCTCCTAATTACTGGCAAGCTGCCCTGAATAGTGTGTGTAAGCACTGGTGCAAAGCATTAGTTAATGGCATCTGTAATCTGCTTTCCACGAAGGGTATATACAGTACAGCATCATCTTTTTTATTTTGCTTCTGATTTTTTTTTCAGTTCAGTCTTTCATAACGACTTTCCCCTTGTTCATAACCAGCAACTCTCTCTCCTTAGTACTGTACTATATCTTGACTTTCAAAGATCGTTTTAAATGTCATTATGTAGAGGTTACTATCAAGTGCATAATTATTTTCCCCACATAAACCTTGCCCATCAGTGCGTCAAAAATCACAAAAAAAAACATTTCCTTTCCCAGTGGATTTTGTCATATGTTGGGAGAGAATTTCATTCACTGTCAATAAAATTTTCTCCTTTAGCTTATAATGTAAAATTCGTACTTCTACTCATGCTTAAAATCTCCCATTATGAGCGCCTGTGTTTCCAGTTCCACCTTTATAGCTATGAGGATCCATGGCATTTAGCTTGTCATTACCGGTCACAAATTCTAGAAGTCAGATTTTGATCAGAGAACCCTGCGAAAATGGATCTGTGGTCAGTTGTCTACTTAATTGAGTGTAGTCGTTGTAATGTAACGTATATTGGTCAAATTAAAACACCAGGGAATGTCATTTTGGATGAATGAATTATTGTTCGTACCATAGCTAGATATGCAATCACCCTGTACAGTATTTTCTGAACCAAAACTGGAGTTAGCTTTCACAGGAGGATGAGAAATTGCTGTCTATCCCACATCTCCTACACACCAACATTAACCAGTGTACTGTAGGTACTTGAGGCTAGCTAAACACCTCGTCTATTAGTGATTGTCCTTTACTTTCTCTTGCAATTCTGCACTTCACCATCAATCCTCCCTTGTTTAGGGGTCGTTCTCCCATGCAAACCCATACCTTTACCATGGACTTTGGAAATTATAGTCACCAAGAACATAGAAGTCTCAGTGAGATCTGTCCCAGATCAAGCATCATTAGTCATGGTGAGACTCTTTTGGTATTACCCTCACTCCATTAGCCAGACAGACAATTGTCAAACAAGGAAGCTAAAAGTAGGTTCTCATAGATAAAATCTTGTGGAAGATGCATCTGGCAAAGCACCTCGAGGTTTGAAAAATATATCTATGGCAGTCGAATTTGTCCCTAGATTGAGCCAAAAAGGAAGGAAGTGGGAAGAGAGGATCGAGAGAACAATAGAAAGAAAAATGCAGCAGCAGCTTCATAAGGTCAGCCTTAGAAGTCTTTGTTAATTAGTTCATCTGACTAACCTTAAATTTATAAACAAGTACAGTAAACACAACAGTACTCTATGTGGGAAAAGCCAAGCAGCATTATGCTTTGAAATAATACCAGCCAAAATATCATGAACCTTAAGGCAGCTCACTATTCTCTCAGTCGTAGTGCATAAAACATGCAACAAAAGCCCGTTTCACAGTTTAGAAATAAAGGACACGACAGAATATTCTTCCAAAAGGATGGAACAAATCAGTGTCCCCAAATTTGTTACCCCTTCCACAATATTCTGAATTACCTGCAGTTTTCATAGAAAGGAATATCCCTAATGGGTAATAAAAACCAAGTTAATAACTGCTGGTATTTTATTTTTAGCATTTCTAAATAAGAAGAAATACTGAACTTATTTTTTCTTGTTCCATTTCCAAGTTGAATGATATGCAATAAACTAAACCAAATTATGTTTCAAATACTAACGTAATTCTCAGGATACGTTAGGGCTGACCGAAGGTACGCCGAAAGAGACCTAATAAGAGATGGCGAGATGGTTATGCAACATGCAGTAAGCAGCAGCTGAGAAGAGACTTTAATGCTAGCGTAAGAGAAATTCCTAATCTTAACACATTATTTGTATGCTATGAAGAACTAATACCAAAGTCTCCATCTCCATACCGCCACTTATTTTGATGCTGCACATTATGCATTACTGCTATTCTCTCAAATTCTGAGTTCATCAGTAATGACTACATATACTGTCCATCTTCACTAGCTGTACCCATTAGCGTAGTACCTTCGATCTAGAGTAAACTTGAATATTCACGAGATTCCACAATTCACTTCTTTAACAGTATACATTTTTCTACTTTGAACTACGTACTGCATTTCCCTTTAGTATTCTTTGTTTAGATCAACTTGGTGAACAAATATATAACTTTCCATATTAATATAACAATCATCGAATGATCCTATATTGTAGCAGATAATACAGATCATATAATTCATGATTTAAGTAGCTATTGGATTCTTGTCTCTCTCTTGAATGAATTGATACAGCTGAGGACACGAGATTTACACTGAGTTTCTATTACGTAGCGTTTTGTCTCCCGAGGAAATATGATGGTCTCCTCTGTCGTATCTGGTCTGGAGTGATGGATCTCACTTCTAATTTCAACATTACACTGTTTATTGTACAACTAAGAAGCTTTATCCTTAGCTGGAAAATGTAAATGAAGTACAGCAATGTTTTAGTACATAACCAAAAACACTAAATTTCAGGAAAAATTAAGTTAAATATAAGTTTGATTTTTTCCGTACATTACTGTAATGTTTCCTATCTACAATAAGAGACTATCCCACTGAATAGAATTCCTAGACTGAATAAAGGTACAACATAGTTCTGCAATTCAGTAAATTTTACGTTTATGATAATATACAGTAAGTGAGAGCAGGAACACAAGACTGAATTCTTAAGTGTTCGAGAGTTCAACCATATCTTCTTGATCAGAACCAAACCAGGAGGCAAGGTTAAACACTAGAAAAATAAGTACAGTTCAAACTTTGACCTAAGTTACTCCTTCAGTACAGCTAGAATTCATAATCAAATGTTTTGTGTACCACCTACGGTAAGGCTGGCACATGTATGCTTGCACAGTACACTATAGTACTGTACTTTGGTATTCATTCATTCCTGCTGCAAAGCCACCTATCAAACAGCCAATCACCAATATAATGTTATTTCTTGCCAATACAGAGTCTTGTATGGTTCACATACTCAATTTAAAAATGTTTACATCCTTAGGTTGGGTTGTGTGTTTATCATGTTCTATGTGCTTTTATCCTCAGTAGTCACTACAATGTTTGATTATATTAATTTAACAACAGAACATGCAAGACATTGTGGTGGTAGAGAGGGCATGGTAATAAAGTGCTGTATACATATCAGTGGAGGGTGGAGAGGGAAGACATTGGCTAGCATTGCACAAGAGGGTGGGCCCTGATTGGCGGCAATACGAGAGGGAGAGGAAAAGGGCCTGCACACACGCAAGACTCGGTTGTAAACGTTAACCTAACAAATAATTATCTGATTACATCTTCCTAAACAAAAGCATACAAGGCATTTTGGATGGTAGAATAGGTGGGGCAACAAATTGCTGCTTATGTATGAATGGTGGGTAGTGAAGAAGGCTGTTGGCTGTCATAGCATTAGAGAACTGGTGGCTGGCTGGCAGTATTAGAACTAATCTTATTCTTTTCTGTTAGATATATTGAGATGTCTCTAGAAACCTAACCATGTGAAACTGCAGTACTGTACTTCATTGTGTTGTCTACTACTGTAGGCCTTGATAAATATCCTGGAATTTAAATTACATTTGGTAACTGCTGTTTTGAAATGAGACCACTCCAGGCCAGGGGTACAACTCTTGAAAAACATGAACTCAGAGCTAACCATTACAATAGGAGTTTGTCAAGATAACACTTCAACCCTATATTTTACTGTAAGCTCCTGGGTTTGTTTACACAAGTAATTTTATTATATATATATATATATATATATATATATATATATATATATATATATATATATATATATATATATATATATATATATATATATATATATATATATATATATATATATATATATATATAGTTAGTTTGTAGTCATTTAAGTCGAGTCATTCATATTCACAAGGCTAATTTTTGGCAAAAGTGAAAAAGTAGCCTCAATGAAGTTTTAAAATGAGTTCATGAAGTACACAATGATTCTCTTCATTGGAAGTGTAAAGTACCACCATCTTTAGTGTTCATTACATGGCAGCCATTTGACTTCCTGCATGGCGAGGCAGGATGACTCTACTGACACTGGTGGTTGCACTGAGGAATGTAGACGGTCACCAACATATGGGACAATATATACTATGAGACAACAATAAACTGCCTAGATTTCCAGTAAACAGCAGTCAACATAGGTCATGGCAGAATTTGAGAATGTGCTGCTTGGCAACACATTATCATCTATATAGGGCACTAAATTTGTGTGCCAAATATTATAAGCATGTACATCATATTCTCTTTGTGGATCAATAATACACCAAAATTGAATACATATCGCACAAAAAAAAATAAATAAATAAATGAAAAAAAAAAAGGAAGAAAAAAAATGGAAACACTATGACAGTATTCATCCATCAAAGTACTAATTAAATCAGTCTCCAATCACCCAACATATATATATATAATACATGTGCATACATACATCACACACATCAAATCATCAAAGACCCTTGGGTAATTTTTAAATTATATTCACTCCTTTTCTTTTTAAAATCGCAAGTGACAACTATTAACACATAACCCAAGAACCAAATTCGATGATCTGAACATATCATACTACACAGCACATCCAGCATGGTCAGGGAGATCACTCCTTGGATCTATGAACCAAGTTTTAAACTCCATGATCATAATGTATCTACAGTATTTGAGCTTTTATGAACTAGAGAAAATGAAACACGTACGTACACAGTAACACATGAACAAATATTTCTCTTCTACACAACACAACTTTGTACAGTGGTTTACTTACAAATCTAGCAAGCAGGACATTTTATTCGCCTATTTCTGCATCAGGGTCCCTGTCTGTGACGAAGAATTTTCCATCTCATACATGTACACATACACCTACACACACACGCACACATAATCAGTCATTCAAAATCCCAACATAAGCACCATTATTCCACATTCTTCATCCCACACTCAGAAAGGGATTTATGCCACAAACAGCATCTCTTCATATAATGCATCCCTTAGGAACTACAATCTTTACAAAAATACTTTGTTACGTCCTTCAGTCTTACACTTAAACATAAATGTATGTGGCAAGCACATAAATATCACACTCAACATTTGGTTTTGTAAAAAAATAATAAACACCTCATCACTGTTTGACTTACATGTAACTGTTAAGAAAAAATAAAACATTGGTATCTTGAAACAGCACAGACGTCATTCATCTGTGTTTCTGGTCACCAATTGAGGGGTGCAGAGATGATGGGAGATGAATGGCATTCTCAAAAATTATAATTTTCAATGTCATTTGTCATCTCATAATACACTAGAGTCACAAAGTCAACACTGATAACACTTATTATATCTTTTGTCCTTTATGATACTATCAATGTATTTGGGACTTTTGTCCTCATTTCTATATTTGTACAATGAACGTGTTTTCTTACAGATCACAACACTTATTGTATTCACAGTAGCTAAAAGCCTCAGCACACACAGTGTCTTGAAGCAATTCAAATAATGAGGTACAGACTGATGACCGCACTATATGACGAATACAGATCCATTTTTAACACCATCCCACTGGAGAGCTTGTCACACTCATAATTTCATTGGTGAAAACGAATAAAATTTTCCACCCTATAGAGAGAAGCAGGTACAGGGACAACAAAAGATTCTGTAAGGTAACTCCTTACTAGTTCATAAACATACATATCTATGCTTGTTTTGCATTAAATTGTCATTTCACATTGTTCATATAATTTCTTGTCAAGACTTAATATAACTTGGCATTTTGCTGACTATAACATGCACCTCATTTTACCGCCCACAACTACACAATATTTACATTTTCAGTGGGGACATGGGCCACATTAAAGTACTTCTGCAGGAACAACACAAATTTTTGAGGAAATAAAACTTCTAAGGAAGAGCAGTGCACAAACTCTGACTGTCATGTGATGGCAGGTATGATGAAAGAAAGAAACGGAGTTTGGTGTTGGAAGTTGACACTGTTGATATGCCATGTACAGGGCTGTCACAGGCTCAGTTGGGAACAGCCTGAGTCTGTTGCAGCCTCTCCACTTCCTCCAGGCTTAAAACTTTCCCACCAGGAAGGTCTGGTAACCCTCCTGCTTGAACCTGCAAAATACATAAGGTGCACTACTAACAACACATTATACACCATCTACTGTATTATAAACCCTGACAATAACCTGATATGGGTATCATTAATTGCAATTATTAATTCTCCACTTTTCAGTTATTAAACAAGAATCTTGTCTAACCTCATGCAATAAGGTATACACACACATGCATATGCAAACAATTATTACTAAATCAAATCATATTCTAACAACAGTACTGCAGTATATAATGTACATATTACCAAATGAGATTTTTGGGCTTAAAGCTATGACCTTTGACAGAAGACAAATTTGGTATTCTGCATTTTCTTGAATAAAGATATAGTCACAGTGTTTCAAATAGTTTCTTCAAATTACCATAACATCTTTGCCAATCCAGTACAAGAGTTATGCTCCAGGAAAATTAAAGTTTATGGACTCCCAAATGACAGACCAATGGCAAAATGTGTCCTTTCAGTGTGCATATAAATTAAGCAGGATTTCCACCAACCCTGACCATTCATATTAAACCCTTTCATTACTTTCACATATCTCTTCAAAAAACATCCACATGACAGTATGCCGATGTATAGGATCTGTTTTTCTCCTTTCTTACTGGATAACTCCCTTGTATTGTGATACTCAAGCATATCATGTCAGTCTCATTTAGGCTCCACCCACCCACTTCCAAACCTAATCACTTTCTGTATCTCCCATATCTCTCCTTGTTCTATGTGACTACAAAATAAAATCCATTTTTGTGAAGTGGCTTGGAACTGAATTCATTCCAAATTAAGTGAGTTTTCTTTAAACAAAACTATGAATAACCTTGAAATATAAACTAAACAAGTAAATTTCTGGTTTTCTTTCATTAACAAATATGTATGTGATTGTATACAGTATTTGCAATAACTGATTTGTATATATCATACATATAAATCATACAAGATTACTGGACACTGTACATCATTGCACAAAAATATTTGGTATTACAGGACTGTACTTGAAGGTAAGTTATTGTATGATACAATTGCTCAATTACAATGATATATTTTTATACATATTAAAGTATATAGAACAATATAACATTCTTATTCAGTATATCACTGCACAAACATTTGGTATTTAAGTACTTGAAGGTAAGTTAAGTGTTGTCACACAAGTGGCTGTCTGTTGAGTCACGGGACTTGATGTGACGTCACAGGCGCCAAGCGCTGTCTCCACGTGTCTTAACCTGTAACCCACACACTAATCACTGCTAAGTTTTAACTACAACAGCAAAAAATGCCCAAGCAAAATCATGTTTACTGTATAAATGTCCTAAAGTATAAAAACATAATTGAACCAGCAACATATGTACGTGGTGAAAGGCGGTGGTGTTAGTAAGTGAAAAGAAAGTTTTTGCCAAAATTTACTTCATGTTTTATCTACAGTGTTATGTTAGTGGATCAAACAAAATTTTACTGAAACTGAAAAGATTTAAGAATACCTCAGCAAAATTATGTTTACAGCAAAAATATCCTCATATATACCTTGCAATAATAAACGATATTGAATTTCATGTGTACCAACCAATTCTGACACTACAGAGTGCCAAATTCAAATTTTACCAACCTAGCGTTTTCATTCCGTAATACTGGCCTTTCCAGTAAATTGGTACAGTACAATACTGTACTATGTATATACGGGATATTTCTGTATCACATTTTTCTTTGCTTGTGGCATTTTATGGTGTGATAACATACTGTACTTATGAAGGGGGAGGGTGTTAAGAGATATGCATCTGATAATAATCTGACAGTAGTAATGACAATTATTTGCCAATTGTAAAAAACAATACCACATATACTGTATTATTTGGGGCCTCATTGTAGGAGGGGAGTACCATAGGAGAAGTGATCTATTACCATACAGTACAGTAGTAATATTGAATGAATGACAGCAAATTTATTTAGAATAATTATTATTCTCAACAAAGATAAATGAGTGTAGTGTAGTAGTAAGGTATGGTGTGATGTGGGTGGTGTAGTGTGTTCTTAATTCCTGTCACTGCACTATAGATGGCAAAGGCTCATAAAAAAAAAACTATTTTGTCAAGTAAAGCCCCAATTCATTAGACTGTCTCAACCCCAATCTGATAAGTCTATTTATTTACAATTTCTTTTTCTAATACCCAATAACACAAAATTTACTGTACTTTTGAGGTTTGATGGACGAATTACAGGTACATCACATTAAATAGTGAATATAAATAAGGCTATTAAACAAATTCACCGAGAATAAAAATTCAATATTTACTATATATACCCATTATGACTGGTATATACAGTGTAGACTCAAGAGACATGCCACTCAGGAACACTAAAGGAGATCAGTCACCAAGGTCATGCACCCGTGGAATGTAACCAGGTAGAGTGAGCAACATAGCTTAAAGTGTAGGCAGCATTTTTGCTCACACAGTGTTCCAAAATGGGAAAAGGTCACTGTATAAGCAGCATTATGTGTAATACCATGCTATGAGGTACATCACACACAATCAAAACAGAAAAAGCATTGTCAATGTGCATAAATGTGAATAAAAGAATATAGAAGTATCTATCAGAAAATAAGTACAGTGATCCCTCGGTTAACAAAATTTCGGTTAATGAATTACCTTCCATAAGATTCTTCACTTCGGTTCAAAAGCAAACCCTCGGTTAACGAATTCCTTACGAGTGCCCCTCAACATGTTTTCGCTTGCTCACTAGCTGTAGTATTAGTCTGCCAATACAGTAATCGGTTCTAGGGCTTAAATTCCTTACCATTTTAGTAAATATCAAGAAAGTTGTACTATTCAATAATTTTAAGTCTTATATTAAATTTTTTTGTCATTTTAACAATTATTTAACATAATTGAAGTACAGGAAACTAGTTTTTAAAGTGCCAAACATCCACTCAACACACCAAACAGGTGTCAGTCTCTGTCTCTTTTCAGTGGAGGTAACATCTTGCTTCAGACTCTCTTCAACATAAACTATTTTTTCCATTTTTACAGTGAAATTATTGGTCATTTTGAAATTTATTTTACATATTGATGATATATAGCGCAGTGTAGTGTTGATTTAAAGAAAATATTCTTTATTTACAGCAATTAAACTTAAAATGTTGAAATTGTTTTTGAATCCAGCATGGGTCCCAAAAAATCAAGAAAAGCGATTTCAATCCAGGTGAAACAGGAAATTATAAAAACATGAAGAAAGCATTAGAACAAATGTGCTTAGCAAAGAATATGGCATGTCGACATCAAATGTGTCGACAATTCTTTCACAGAAAGACAAATTCAAGGAAGTGAAAGCGAGACAAATCTACCAGTGTTTTTAAAGGTAGATCCCTAATAGCAGAAAGAGAGAGGTTACTTCTCATTTGGATTAAGGAAAACAAATGAAAGGTGATTCAGTTTCGACCGAATTTATTTGTGAAAGAGCCAGGGAGATTTACGAACATTTGAAGGCAGATCAACCTGGTTCTTCAGGCACAGAGTTTGAGGAGTTTAGGGCCAGCAAGGGCTGGTTCGAAAAATTTAAGAAAAGAAGTGAAATTTTTAGTGTTGTTAGGCATGGTGAGGCTGCCAGTGCTGATAAGGAAGGAGCAGCAAAATTTTTAGTGGACTTTAAAAGAACTGGTGGATGAAGAAAATTATCTTCCACAGCAAGTGTTCAATGTGGACGAAACTGGGCTGTTCTGGAAAAAAATGCCTAAAAGGACAAAAATCACCAGAGATGAAGCCTCTTTACCTGGGCATAAACCCATGAAAGACTGTCTCACTCTATTGCTTGGTGCCAATGCTTCAGGGGATTTCCGACTGAAGCCTATGCTTGTCTACCACTCTGAGAACCCCAGGGTGTTCAAGCAACAGAAAATGTTAAGAGGACGGCTTGGAGTTTATTGGAAGTCCAACCGTAAGGCATGGGTAACAAGACAGCTCTTTAATGAATGGGCAGTTGAGGTGTTTTGCCCTTCTGTGAAGAGCTACCTAACCACCAATATACTTCCTTTAAAGGCTCTTCTCCTTATGGATAATGCCCCTGGTCATGACCCTCAACTTGCCTGCACTTTGGAGTCTCAATTTGAATTTGTCAAAGTGTTGTTTTTGCCTTCCAACACTGCATCAATCATACAGCCAATGAACCAGAATGTGATCAGCAACTTTAAGAAGCTGTACATGAAAAAAATGTTCAGGAGGTGTCATCAGGCAACTTCCACTGATCCTGAACTAACACTGGCACAGTTCTGGAAGACACAATTTAACATCCTGGAGGCTGTAAAATTGATTGTGTCCTCATGGCGAGGAGTCTCCACTAGATCCCTCAATTCTGCATGGAAAGCAGTGGCCATCAGCAGTCCATGATTTTGAGGGATTTGAGGAAGAAGCAGAGTTGGACCAGGAGATTGTGTCCATTGGGTCAGTCATTGGGCCTTGAAGTGGAAGAGCTTGTGATGTCTCATGAGCAGGAACTTACTCCTGATGACTTGCAGCAACTGGATGAGATGTTAGAGGCTGACAGTGGTGAGGAGGAAAAGGAAAGTGATGACCATGTCTACTTCAGATTTGAAAGATGTTGTTCACTTCTGGGAGAAGTTCAGGAAACTGACTTCAAGGCACCTTCATGTGGAAAAAGCAGAACTTGCTTTGTGTTATGTTGAGGACACAGTGGTCTCCTTCAAACATCAGTTAATGAGGAGAGATGCCCCACAAACAAAAATTGACAGTTTTTTCACTAAAAGGCAGCGGGAAAAAGATGCTAGCCCTCAGCCTTCCACTTCAAGAAGGAGAGAGGATGTTCCTGCTGGAGAATCTGTCAGTTCAGAGGTTCCTGATATTTTCATGGAAGGTGACTCACCTTCCAAGAAGCAGTAAAATACTTCTCCTCCACCCCCACTTCCTTCTCTTTCCCTTCTCCTCCTCCACCTCCCACTTCAAATTCACATCAGCATCATCATCCAGGAGCCTTCTACATACACACCTCAAAGTAAGTGTACTTTACTACCTTTTTTGTTGACTTCATGCAATTTTCAGTGAGCTGGAACCAATTACCCAAAAACCCATTGAAACAATGGTTTCGGTTAACGAATTTTTCGGTTAACGAGTAACCTTCTGGAACGAATTGTGCTCGTTAACCGAGGGACCACTGTATGTTATATTTTTTTGTAATACTGTATTGCAGAAAAAACAAACAGCAAGAAAAATTATTTTTGAAAATGTGTTATTTTCCTCCAATTTATTGAACTCACCTGTTACCCAGTACATGTTCCTCATAAAATATGGTGTCTTTATCTTAACATTTCCAAGGATGGAGAGTACTTTTACTTTATCATTCTAATCAGTTCATCATATATGTTACAGGGTACAGCATCTGTGTAACCAGGGATCTCAAGTAATACTATACAATATGTACGAGGTCTGTCCGGAGTATCCAGCCATTTACTATTAAAAAAATATTGCTTACCTAGGACAATGGCGCCTTAGTCCCCTTCAAAGGACTCCCCCTTGGGACCTCACACACTTCTCCCAGCGTCCCTTCCACTTTTCAAAACAGTCTGCAAAGTCGTCTTTCGGGATCTCCATCACCTGCCTCGTCGCATTCTCCTTAATCTCGTACATCAAAGTTTTTTACCGGCTGAGGGATGCGGTAAGAAGTAAACGACCGCAGCTGTGGGCAAGTGGTGACTGGCAGCTTCATCATGACAAAGCGCCTGCCCATTCTTCACTTATCGTGCAGGGTTTTTTAGCAAAATATCGCATCACCCAGGTCTCTCAGCCCCCCTACAGCCCAGATTTGGCTCCCTGCGACTTCTGGCTTTTCTCAAAGCTAAAATTGCCGTTGAAAGGGAGGAGATTTCAGACCGTGGACGAGATTAAAGAGAATGCGACGAGGCAGCTGATGGAGATCCCGAAAGACGACTTTGCAGACTGTTTTGAAAAGTGGAAGGGACGCTGGGAGAAGTGTGTGAGGTCCCAAGGGGAAGTCCTTTGAAGGGGACTAAGGCGCCATTGTCCTAGGTAAGCAATATTTATTTTAATAGTAAATGGCTGGATACTCCGGACAGACCTCGTACCTAAAATACTCAGGGAATCTATGCAATTAGAGATTTCACCTAATCTGTAATATGTTCAAGTTACATTTAAGTTACCCAACATAAATTTACTTAATTCTGTGAATGACCTAATCAGTGAGATGTCAAAAATCTAAATAATCATATCATTTTAAATGTGAGTCAACCACCACTTTTTGCCATAGGTAAAAAGAACTAAAAAAAAAAAAAAAAAGATTGGTAAGGGACAGATGTATAGAAGAAGTGGTGCA